>NC_135555.1:1110000-1295000 GCF_964340395.1 Glandiceps talaboti | reverse complement strand
GTCTGCTAGGAGCCTTGTTTTGAGGAAAACGTCACCCTTTTCTCTAATTAAATACTATACTCACTCACCTGCCAGTTTGTATATATAGTATTTTTCCACAGTCAGCTGGTGCAATATCCTTATTATTCAAAATCACGAATCTTTTGATGTGGTTCATCTGCCATCGTAGACATAACGTACCAGTTTCATTAAACAAAGTGAAATAGTCTTCCGTGACAGCAAGTAAAAATTCACCAATTAGTCGAATTTTATCAGCGCTTTCCCTTGGCAACGCCCAGACATGGTAAAATTCTGAAACGAAAGAGATATCGTCGTCGTCACTTTTTGGTTCGATGTGTTAAACGTTCCATGTCATACCACCTCGCCTTCATGAAACTGACTAAAAAGATAAACTATGATATACGCCTTAAGAGGATGCCTAGGGTAAACAATTCGAAGTTCCTGAAATTTGATATGCGTTTTTCGTCAGTGACGATATTAACATAACAGGAAGGTCTTCAACAAGGATGGGAAGATGAAAACATCATACAATCTGGGTTCCAACATTTCCCACGTGTACTTTACTCCCGTATACATATTTACAAAGATATGAATCAATTACCAACATTCCAAAGAAATTAATCTAAAATGATGTTTTACCTGTCCCAACGTCCGGTAACTTCTTAATTGGTGTCATTGAAGGGAATAAGGCCCGCTTTAAGACGGCTATCCATTCATGACAGAGACTTTCACTGTCGGCTGATAGAAAGACGATTGGTCGATCACCAGAATAGATTTCGAAAGCGTATCGATTTTTGATTGGTGTACGTCGAATGGTTGTAACGTTTTCAAGTAACAGACAGATCACGGTTTTATCAAACTCGTTCTGGTCTTCGTAAGCTTCTAATAATACAGATTGGCCGTCTGAGGTTCGATTTATACGTGCTTCAATCCATTTACGGGGCCAGGCCTGCAAACAATACGTATATTAATAGTAAATGACTCCATTTAATGTCCTCGATGATAGTTTAATATGTATCATATTCATCAGACACTATTAAATAATACGATTCTCGTTGAATGATATTTAATCTGAGGGTTTTCGGTCAATGATATTTAAGATTAAAGAAAATAAGAATGAGTCAACGCAGCAATACAATCTTACCTATCAACAGAAATACACAAAAGTTTTTAAAACAACAAAGTATTGGCGTTGTATAAAAAAAGACTTTTTGTGTTTTTTCCTTGACCCTTTCGTACTTGTCCCTTGACGTTTTTTTGTGATTGTTCTATGACCACGGGTTTGACCATCATTTTGTGATTGTTCTATGACCACGGGTTTGACCATCATTTTGGAATTGTATTAAGTTCAATGTCAACTTAAGTTGAATTTTGCCCATTTAAATGCTACAGGGACACAAAGAACGGAATGAAAATGATCAATTCAAGTTAAAAAGCACGATAGGATGAACTTGTCGTCATAAACAACCTGTCATGGACACCCATATTATATTTCGAAACTTTCAGGATTCGGCGTAACTTGTAGTTAAGGCACATAATTTTGAGTTCCGGGAATTTGACCCAAGTATTTACTTCATGGCTACTGGAACAACTGTTTTCGTATGGATACCAATTTATTGTCAATTATTTGACAGTTCGAAACAAACAAAAAAGATAAATGAGTCCCTTTAATGACTTTACCCTTGTACCTTTGTCCATCAACGATTGTGACGTCAGACTGCATCTGAACAAATACAACTGGACACACTATTGTGGTAATCGCATTCACTGTGACCAAAAAACCCATATCCAGATATACTTATCATGACTATTCATATAAACATGATAAAGTGTCATTAAATCAACAATCACAATATCATATATCCGCAGGACAATCCCAAACAAAATACTTTTCAAATGATATTTGACTCAACCACAACGATTTCGAAAATTCGTTCGAGTGGGTGAACCACGCAGAGCAAAAATGAATAATATTTGGACTTACCCGTATTGTGTACCAGGTTTCTTTAGCTGGGTTTCTGAAATCGAGATAACCACACTTAATATCCATATTGTTAACACGATCCTCTCACAAAATAATAACCGAAAATTAATCTTTGCACTCAGTCAGGTTGTTTAAAACATTGCGTGGTATAGAGGATATTGTAAGGTTGTGACAACAAATGATACAAGGGATGGGAACTATTGACTTCAACTGCGGCAAATGTAGATCAAATAACAGGGTGGAGGAGTCCCTTTGCTTGAGACCTTTGACCGCCATGTGATGGGTTAATTGATCACATATGGAGTACGCATATGGAAAGGGAACAACGCGAATTTTAGCATTTTGAAAATGCTGACAAGTGGAAATTTGGCTCCGGACCTTCGCTTTGTGAAGAAGAACCGTGAAAAGAAACCTAGAGATTGAAAATAGGATCTGAATTGATAGTAAATTTTATTGACGAATAAGATTATTACAAAGATGATGCGTGTGGAAGATTAGTGTTATAATTTGTGATGTATAAACTTTTAACGCTCGTCAACCTATAACTTATTGTCAGTCGCTGCCTGATACTGACACTTGGCGTCATCACCATGTGAACAAAACATCGGGTAAGCGTACCAAGGTCGTTAGTTGCCTAGCTACACTGTCTGTGACGTAGAGCGTTCTGTCTTTCAGACTTGTAAAGTATCAAATGTTGCTATTCATATGAAAAAAATTAGCACCATATTCCCAGTGATAAAATAGTACAAGGGGTGTCAATAAAACTATATCTATGCCTCTAAAACTGTCAGCTGTACAGTATCCACTGTTCATAATCCGATACCCGCCAATCGTATCTGTAACGTTAGTGACCAATAACGCCCCTTCCAGTTCTTCATCATTCTGACTAATTTCTTTTTTAGGGATTTATAATGTGTTTATAGACGTGGTCAACTCCTAAAGTGGAACGTTTTATTTCTGTAACTCCAAACTCTATAACAAAAAACAGGCCTCTAAAAGGGTGACGAGGTGGGCGCCTAGTTGTTGACACCTGCAAAATAATGAAAAAGGACATAGGATATTTTAAAAATTCACATTGTTTTCATCATTTGTAGTATCAAACAGGAAAAAACACATATCTTTCGGACAAAATCTTGGCAGACATTTCCTTTAATATAAGATAATTCAGTGTGAAACAGGGTCCAGTAATATTTAGATGTAATCTTCTTTACGATTTCGTTTATATCAATATTTTACGGAGTATATTTCAATAGTGTTATACATAGATGTGTTTAGTTTTGTGTCAGTCTGTACTCCCATCGGGGTTGTACGGTAGGTTGTTGACATAAAGAGTGTAATGATTGACTGCTAACTCTACTAACTGTCAACAACTTGTCAGACCGAGGCAACAAAATCATCACGTCATAGTAGAAATGAGATAAGACAATAAATGTTACCTTTGACCCCCATGATGTCATCTAGTATTTCACTGTATACAGGTTATGTGTTGTTATTCACGTCATACATCACCACGTGACCTACACTACAAATACGGGTCATGTATATCATTGATGAACATATACAGTTAATTGGAATAGACAATAAAATATAAAACTGCATAAACGAAACATGAAAGGCGGAACGAAGAAATATAACTTTAAAAATTACAGTTTCATTGGGAAGAAGACGAAGTGGAACGAAATATGATAAATCGACAAGGATATACCGAAACTATAAGATTACTAAATGACCCGATATAAATGGGATAATGATGTCATAAAAGGCAGAACCTGATCATTGAAGTTACATTATAAATCTATACAGATAGTTCAGTTATTAATCATAAATTGATCTACGTATAATATTTGTATATATAATTCTGTTGGCAGCTGGTTTCATGAGAAAACAATTTTTTGTTCCCTTTTCAGATTCAATAGTGTAATTTCGGATCACGATCGTTAAACTGTGGATGAAACACAGGCATTTGTTTCCCGAGTTATGTCTCAGACTGTATCTATCAGAATACAATAAAATGTCGATAATATCGTTAATATAGACGTATTTGGCCAACTATATATGAAAGGAGTAAAATTACACTTGTTCCTGTGATCGCGCAGGTTCACTCACCGCGAAAGGAGACACATATATAGTTGGCTAAATACGACAATATTAACGATATCATCGACATTTTATTATATTCTGATAGAAACAGTCTGAGACATAACTCGGAAAACAAATGCCTGTGGGATGAAATGCTTCGATGAAATACAATCTTATGTTTTTATTAGGATTAATTTCATTGAATTACAACCCAGAGTGATATAATGCCAGAGTTCATCAACTTGTTTAGTCTGTAGCCGTGAAATAACAGTATCGCAATTCAACCGAAACCACATTGTCATCATAACCACCAAGGAGACACACTAGGGTCGGTGCCAATTTTTAATCAGATTATACTAACACAGATCTTGCTGCAAACAAAGTACGACTAAAAACAACAGTGGTTGCATGTGAAAGTAGTGACAATTGTTATACACTATTATGCTGGTTATAATGGTTGTGGATCATTCGCAATCACATCACACAGGTCATCTAAAACTACTGTAATTGTTAACTATTCCAGCTAAGAAGTCATATTGTACTATTAAAGCCAAACCAAACCAAACCAAACCAAACCAAACCAAACCAAACCAAACACTCCTTGGTAAAAATTGACTTCGGTAACCCCATTAAATAGTAGAATCATACCCGGTTAAATCATAAAATAAATAATAACATTGTTTGAGATACTTATTAACTCTCCAAATAGATAATCGTAATGGTCAGGTAACCGTCATAATATTCTTTTCACCAAAGGTAACACGTAACAGTTTGGCTTAAGTCTACTTTTACTTGGAAAATCAAACGTATTTCATGACAGCAATCATGTACATAATGGGCTCAATCTGATTAAAATCCGATGTAGATGTCGGCTAATCGTTCGACATCTACATCGGATTTTAATTAGATTGATAATGGGCTATATGTGGGCTTAATACAACATATCATTTGTTTCCATTATGTAATAACTGTTCTGATATTGTTTTGCCATGAGAAAAATGTCTCAATAATGGTCTTGACACTGTATTGCTAAGACAGTCGTTCACACAGTTTCATGACGTGCAGAGTTTGTCTTTAATAGTATAACGGAAAATTATGAGTGGTTTTATAGTGATGTGGTGTTTTGATCACGTTACATTTATTTTACGTATATTATTGATACAATGAAATCTTAGCTTTGCCTTTTTGATTCATGACAAACTATATGGAAGGTTGAATATTTTGATTATTAATCGTGTTTCAGTCCAACTTGTACTTAGATATTGTCGATAATAATCAATGAAAATGAAGAACAAAATAGGTTCAGAGTTGTGTTTTATACTTATACGAACTTCATGGCCGATTACGGAGCCCCCCCCCCCCCAACACACACATCAAAATTATAAATAATTAAAAATGAAAGATTATCGTATTAATCAATCTGTATGTAGATCCTTATAGATCATAATAATATTTCAAATATAATTGGGTATCTTTTAAAAGTACACTGTGCCTCTGTAACTTTCTGTCCTAGTTTTGTCCTTTTTATATATTTTTCTCTGTACGTAATCTTGCAACAGGTTCCATTGGGAGAACAAATGTAAATCTAAAATCAGCAAAGGTTTGTATATGTTGATATAACAAGTATATAATAACCGACACCTCGGGTAAATTCACACACATTGTTGCCCTGGTCCAATCGTTCTACTGTTTCACACAGTGACATGTGTTTAGTTCGATGGTTCATGATGTGTCACCATGCACAATGACCTTTCGACATGACCTTGTTTCTCGGCACCCTGGGTGACAACTCTGAGCTCAATCGAGGGCACGGTTCAACTTCCAGGAAGTCGGGATACTTCCTTCATTCCTATTATTTGACTGTTATTCCCTATCCTGACTAAGTATTGGGTACATATAAGGAATTCATCCCCAAAACCACAGAAAAATGTTCATTTCATATAATTACACGTTTAACTTATAACTTACACATTTTCACATGGCATATATATACTCATTTTGTTGCTTCACACGAGAACTTGAACTAGGAGATTGTCAGATCAAAAATAAAACAATCGGTTTTAAATCGAGCGGAATCAAATCTGGAATTTAACATTTAAATTATAATAACTTATATTTGATAATGAAATAGACACCTTTCAATGTACATGACAAGAACGGTCCAGTGATTGGCGATGAAGAAATAAAGATACTATATATTGTTAGGTTTTGCTAAGATATAATTTAATTCTATCCAGAGACAAACTGATTTTCGTATAAAGATACCATTCTCATAAACACAAAAACTCCCCCAAAACACACAAAAAAGGACAATGTACGAGGGAAATAACAGTATGGGTAAAGGAACTATAGCCGTAGTCATATATTTAAGTTGAATGAAATTGACTAAGAGTTTCTGGCTGAGAGTATCAAAAACCTCCGATATGGAATGAAACAATGACTTTACAATTATTTCTTTCCTTAAGTCGTTAAGTTCGATGCCCTACTCAAAAACATATGGTAAAATCTTTAATTTCAAGGGAGTGTTTCGGTTCTACTCTAGGATATGACCTTTGATCCAAGTCTTTCCTTTTGCCAAAAACTTACACCACCATCGCTGTTGGAAGAATTGTTGGGAGCAACAGGTACCTCAGTTATGGACGGCAGTAACCTCTATATTGTGTTTTAGAACAATTATTGGATTGTATATTTTTCAACCAGTCTTTTATTCGTTTGAACACTTTGTATGAAGGTAATATAAATTCTATCTTTCAGGCAAAATTAAAAAACTGTTTGTTCCGATAGCATGACTTCAGAAAATAGGGTTTGTAGGTCAGAATTTCATTTAATTTACTTTAAATAAAAAAAAGGCCATATATAATAAGATACTCGTCGGTCACAATACTTCCATGAGAGTTTGATGAGGTGTAAAAAAAGTAAATGAAGACAATTATAAGTTAAAGTAGACGAACACGTTATGTACTGTATAGGACCTGGTTCTCTCTGGAATACGATTTAAAAAAAAAAGTGATCACAGATCAGCAGCAAGGCATGAAGATGTGCACAGAAATAAAAGTAAATTTTTAAATGCGAAAAATGTGAAGGGGGGTGGGGGGTGGGGGTTATTGGAAACACTTTTTTATTTACTTATGTATTCAACATATAACCAGACTATGGAAACTATTTTAATTGCGTTCGGGTTCAAAGTATAAAGAAAGTATGGGATTTTCCATTTATATTTCTAAGAATTATTCTTATATTTATCCTAATTTATCTATAATCTACTCAAAAGTTCATATTTTCTATAGGTATAGGTGTAGGTATAGGTATAGGTATAGGTATAGATAATAACATAGCATAACCTCCATTTATGGGAGAGTAACTCTTTATTTTTCATCATTGTGGAATGTTACAGATTAAAAGAGACATGTCTAGAATTTTCATAAAATCCATGATTACATTGGTAGCTAAGAAAATAAGAATAAAGTGTTTTATACCCCAAAGTACAAACTTTCATATTGTCACCAAAATGAGATCAATACAATTCAGTTATTACTATCATATATATATATGACTTTCACATCAATCTTTGTCTACTGTCTTTTGTCTTTAATGTGTGATATACAGTTGTTTGTATAGGTATTGATTGATTGATTGATTGATTGATTTTATTTGGGTAAAAATTTATACAAGTACATATCAAAATACAAAGATAAAAAATCACCGAGGATAACACATAAAAGTATTTTAAAAAACACTTATTTCCAATGTGGTCCTCATAAGGGTATACAAAACACCATGGAAACAATGTTACAACAACAACAACAACAACAACAACAACAACAACAACAACAACAAACACAAACAAACAAACAAACAAACAAACAAACAAACAAGATTAAAATAATCTTAAATGTATTACAGATGACAGAGCACCAAAAAATGTTTATAAAATACACAGACTGAATACAGGTAGAGTTGGTTCACTTAAGATAACACTAGTAGTGATGACTCAAGATTGAAACGTGTGTGAATTTTATAAAAAGTCTTTCAGGTGCACTCAGTTTAATGTAGAAGTACACACCCCGTGTCAAAACAAGGTTTGAGTTCTATCCATTGTATATGATTATTATGTGTAAGTATGCTTCAATAAGTAGAACACTAAGAGTACCTAATATACAGCAAATATCCCCCCCCCAAAAAAAAAAAAAAAAAAAAATTGAAAAAAACATGAACATGCCCCTTTAACAAAAATTAAAAAAAAGACTACGTCTTTTTACATGTCAGTAGGATTCTACAGGTAATCTGAACTTATGGTCTGTGTTCCTAAAAATCACAATTCTTGTTATTACCTGTAATACAATTTTACCACCTAGGTATGTCATAAAAATAACAAATAGTCTTGTAGTAAGACCTTGGAGCTATGCTTTAAGGGTTGCTGAATGGTACCGAGTACCTCTGTCTCGGCTAGCACCCATGGTGGTGACTTTCAGTAGCTTTCAGAGTGACGCAGAATAGCCCAAGGGGTCTAGCAGCTAGACTAGTTCAACACACTACACATGTATTATTATAGGCATGTGTGAGAATATGTTGATCTTATATTTTGTCACTCTAACATGTGGTAAAATGTCGTTACATGTACAGAGAATTCTAAACTCTAATAAACCTGAATAACTTAATAAAAAACACTTTCTGATAGACATAAAAAACACACTTTCTGATAATACTGAATACATACTCTAGGTTATAATATCAAAGATATAAAAAGTTAAATGTATGATTTTGTTAAAACATGTGACCATAAATAGCTGCTCCACTGTAAATAATTCCATTCCATAAGGATGTTTGGGAGACTACATGTATGTATTGTATATACTTTATAAAAAACAACACCTCGTTATTGTAATTATGGTCATAATTCATGTACATATTTACTGTAACATATAAAGTAGTGCATGAAAATACTTAAAACACTATGAATTCTTGATTAGACTTTATAGCTTTCTTTTCTGTGTCCATCTATTTCAATATTTAGTCTTGTATGTACCTTTTCAATAAACACTGCCCTCTGGTGTTGGCTGATATATGGAATGTACTAGTAATGGTAAATAATGTTGATGAAATTCTACATCTTGAATCTTAGAATTAGAAAGTTTTTAAGAGCCCCTGTTCTAGATGATGATTACAATCTTTGACCGATCCCCAGTCACTCTCTTTTAAAATTGTGACATTGATTTTGAAAGATTGTCAACACTTGATAGAGGGCGCTGTTTTTTTGAAAGTCAAATATGACAGAGGGCGCTGTCTATTGGAATGATTATTTCACATCAAACATGGTATTCTTCTCATCTTTACACTGATTTGGTCCATCATTACTTCAAAATTCTTCAATGTCTTAACACTAGAACATCCTGTCAGACATAACACAACTAAACAAACATACAGAGTCGCACTGTTTTGACATCTAATTTCTCAGCTAAATTTTGAATACGACAAAGTTTGACTCTATCTGCATTGCCTGCATTATAGACACGATACAAGTAGAATTGCTCTTTCATTTTCTCTGCAAATGCCACCTCCTTGGACGAAATTTCAAAGTACTTCTTCTCCTTAGATTTAGTACTTTTTACTTCAATGTAAATACTATATTCGATCACATCATCACTGCCTTCGTCTGTCATCTGCACTTGGATCTCTATATCATAAGGTTGACCAGACTCCTGTTCTTGATTCACCCAGTTAATTTGAACACTACATTTCTCACTATCAAGGTCTTCTTTCTGTTGTAGCAGGAAATTATACACCAATGCTTCACCCCATTTGCCTATCTCTATGTCACCATCACTTTCGAAGTCATCGATGGTGACTCCTTGAGGGAGTTGTTTCATCAAGACCTCTCCACTACCAAGGTCTTCCAATGCCTCATCTAAGTCTTTACTCTTCCATAATGGTTGAGAGAAATCAAAAAATCTCTTCCTTGGACTTCTCATTGAATGATTTCCACTGAAATGGTGTCTGTCTTTCTCAGATGACCCACTCTCTTGTGGTTGCCGAGCGTCCTCATTTTCTTGGTTGCTAGGAAACTCAGTCCCTTCTCTACCTTCATGTCTGTGGTTAGCAGGTAACTCATCCCTCTTTCCTCTCTGGTTCTCATCTTTGTTCTGAGAGTCTTTAGAATCTAGTAATTCTGATCTTTCTCCATGAGTATCTGATGTACTGTGTTGATGTCTTGGTTCATCCTGTCTGTGAGTATCTGACATATTGTGTTGCCGTCTAGATTCATCATTCCTTGGTTGTGATTTAACAGTTTCAGCCTTTCCATCTGAGTTTAACTGATCACCTCGGTGGTCTTGGACTCTCTCCGTAGTTACACCTACAAGATATGTAGATAATGTTACACACATACCTGAACATGTGGTCATCTAAAGCACTGAAACCTTTCTTTATATTTGACAACGTACACCCCAATCTCTCAACCTCCATCCCATCATGTGATGCTAACATAATGTATAATTATATTGTTCACTTGGTTTCTTTGGTGGGAATGGACTCAAATGTGCACAAACACTGTTGATGTATCAAGCAAGTGTATATCAACTGTCCCTAATTTTACCAAATATGGACTATTTTCTTTTAAACTTTAAAAACCTAAATTCCAGAGTATAGAGTACATATTGTGTATTTCTGATCCCTATTACTATTAGAATATTTACATAATTTGTACAATGATTGAATTATATCTTATGAAACAGTTCACATTTTAATTTTATTTCATTTCCAGTCTTGATAGTCAATAACAATAATAACAGATAGACAGACATTGGTGGTCAATAACAATAATAACAGACAGACAGACATTGATAGTCAATAACAATAATAACAGACAGACAGACAGACATTGGTGGTCAATAACAATAATAACAGACAGACAGACATTGATAGTCAATAACAATAATAACAGACAGACAGACATTGGTGGTCAATAACAATAATGACAGACAGACAGACATTGATAGTCAATAACAATAATAACAGGCTGACAGACAGACTATGCATCATAAGCTTACCATGGCTGTCAGCTGTATCATCTGGCTCTCTCCTGGTGACTGGACCTGTATTTTCTCTAGGATAAGGAGTCTCACTTTTTGACTTCTGTTCTTCTATTGGTGCAGGAGGTGGCCACATCTTTAAACTGGCATCCTCAGCTTCCTGTAGATTTGTTTTCCCTCCTACAAATAAACAAGCAGTGAGCTATGTAACAACTGGTTGTAGTAGGCAGATATTTCAATGAATATGAAAACCATCCCATTCTAAGTTATCTAAACATCATTATCAAGTTTAAGTGCAGTTGCTACTTTCATCAAGTGCTGATAATGGTAATGACTTCAGTCAAAGAAGAACACATAGATGTAGATTACCTCTACTTGGAGTACCATATCCTCCTGCTTTAGGTGGCCAACATGGTAACACTGGAGTACCATCCTCATTCAGGTCTGGTTTCTTCACATTAGTGTTCTTTCCATCTTCATCTCCTTCATCAGTAGCTGTTTCTATGGAAACAGCATCAAGGGAATTTGTTATAAAATTAAACAGAATTGAGATGCTGCACAAAGTCTATTTTATAGATAGATGTACAGGCTAGTTAAACAAACTGACAACAAAAGATAGTACATGTGAAACATCACACGTATGTAATATAGTTATTATAGTAATCAATAATCAGACATTCTGAGATGACTTGTAGACCATGTCATAGTTAAGAGTAACTAGTAAACAGACATTGAGATGACTTGTAGACCATATCTAATTGATAACTTAATACTTTATTAGTTTAAAGCATACTTCACATTAGGATGACAATTTAGGTGTGAAAAACAGTTGCTTGGCAGAGATAGAACAAAAGAGTGATCCAATGTATTCTTCATGGCTCCACTGATAAGATAACACTAATGTGATGACCATGGTTTGAAACATAGCCCTTTAAAGTGTTTGAATGTGAATTTATTATAAAATTCCACTCAGTAACTGCCATGATGTGCAAACTGTAGCAAACATCCTACAGAACTTCACAAAAATACTAGCCCTTACCTATGATTGGTAGAGGAAACAGTATTGATGGTGTTATCACAGATGGAGTGGGGGGAGTTGGTGGAGGAGCTGGCTTCTCAACTTCCCATCTTATTTCTTCTGTATCCAACTCCTCGAGTTCTTGATTTTCCAGGAAACCTTCCTCACTTTCTTTTGTCTGGCCAGTAATGAATGGAACTAACATCCGTAGAAAGTTGTTGATCTCCTGCTGGCAATGAGCATCACCCCTACCAAACATCATTTTAATTTCTCTCCTGATATCAGGATAGTTGTAAATTTCTTCCACAAAGTTCTTGTCGATGTAAAATTCCCGTTTGTTGTTAACACCACAGACAACGTCTTCCTCTGCTTGTATACTTTCATTGTTAATGATTCGGTAGATGACTTGGAGTTTACCAACCTGACCAAACTGCATGGTTTTTAGCAGTCCTGCCATGTTGTCATCTTTCAGCTTACTGTAAACCTCATAGTGTTTATTGTATAGAAACAACTGGAGATATGGTACAATCTCATGGAAGAAGGTCTGCATGGGTTGACATGGTTTGTAGGACTCTGTCACAAACTCCTGCTCTACACATTCACTAAACTTTGGAATACTACAAGCCTCTAGGAACACTTTCCAATGATCTTCATTATAACCCTTTGAATCTAAAAATGAAAATGGAGTTTAAGTTCAGAGGTCATTGGAGTTTAAGTTCAGAGGTCATTGGAGTTTAAGTTCAGAGGTCATTGGATACCCAATAATTGTCATCTGGAAATAGGAAATCATACACTTATTTCAATATTTAGATGAAAGTTCAGTGATACACATGTTTGTGTGAAGATTTTTATTATTTGTTGACGCTTTGGTATGTTTTATTACATTGACTATGTGACCTCTTACCAACACAGGATTCACTTTATTTGCATGACGCTAAAGTTCACTTGGTTAGAAAATAATTCATAACTCAAGTTAAATCACTTCATGACCAGACTGACCCTATATTAATGGAATCTGACCAAAATAAATAAAAAATGTACATCCTCTGTAGTCAGATCAGACAAAAATCACAACTTGCCTGATGGTACAATGGCAATACCACAAACACATATCTGGATGAAAATCATTGCTTTATTTTATTGCTAAAATAGGAATGGTAATGCCGATGGGAAGTTTGCAAAGAATAGCATTACACAGGCCTAAGACAAGTATATTTTGATTTTTAAATATACGATGATAAAACAAAATCTAACACAAACCGTCTCTTTGTCCAGGTCTTCTGTTTCTATGGTAACCAACTTTGGATTCCCCAATGTCCAAGAAGTTCACTTCCTTGTCCCGGAATAACTTTTCCAGGTGTTTATCATCAGGTATAAAGATACCATCCTGTAGACTCACCCATCGATTAGATTTGGTAGGGAACACTTTTTCTTTCTCAATTATACTTAAGAGATGTTTGCTGTAGAGTTGAGAGATCTTAGGAGAATCTTGTAGTAGGTGGTGGTGGGTCTTAGGAGCATCTTGTAGTAGGTGGTGGTGGGATTCTGAGTTGATAGTGGGCATGTCAAGACATTTCTCACCGAGAACAGCATACAATTTGAAGACATCTTGTAAGAGTCTGTTGTTAGGGAGTGTAATGATATCAACAATGTGTAGTAGCAGGGCAATATAGTCTGTCATCTTGGGTTTGGCTTCAATCTTTAGTCCTGATTCAAGAAAGAAACCACTGATCCGTTGATAGTATGGCTGTAACTGAGGTTGCTGTGGAACCTGGATACGTGATGACTGTGCTGACTCAGCATACTTGACAAACAGATCCGATGGGTCAGACCAGTACACGTCTGATTTGTGGTAGAACTTGCCATTCACTGGTGTATCTAAGTGGGGTGGCAACCTTCTAGGATCTGGATTTTCAGGAACAAAGATGGCTGGGTAGTTTTCAAAGAAGTGCTGTATTTGAGATGGAGACCCTTCTTGTTGTAGATATGTATAGATGGTATACATATGTGTGAGAGTTGTCTGAAACAGGGCACCTTTCTTGGAGACTTCACCATCACCATCACCATCCTCAGTACACCAGTCTTTAAGATGTCCAAGTATAACACTGACATTGATGTCACCAAGTGTCTTCATCTTCAGATGTTGAATCAAAGCTTGATTGGATACAGGGAGCATTAAATAATAGACATGGTTGGACAGCAGTGAGACTAACTTATCAGAATAAAGATGAATATCTCTCCCTGCCAGATATACTGGTGTTTCATTGGGATTATGAACAGCAGGTAACCATGGCAATGTAGTGATGTAGATTGCAAAGGAGGACTGAGTGCTTGTAAGTATGTTGTTGTCTTTCCCACACACATTAGCATTGGTGTACTTAGACAATCTAGTCTCCCATTCCTCTTCTAAGAGATGGAGTAAAATTTGACTCTGACGTACTTTCTGGTCATCTCGGAGGTTCTGTGATGTGACTAATGCATGGAATTCTTCACTAACAAAGTCTTCTATATGGTACATACTATCTTCTGATTTAGGCCAGAATTGATACACACGAGACCATGGAGAGTTTGCCTGTAAATATTAATTTTTCATGTCAGTTTACACTCAGGTTTTAAAGTTTATCATATTACTTTTGATAATATCAAATTGGTCAAATTAAAAAAAAATTGGAATTCTTCAGTTGTATTCACTACAGTTTAACATTATCAATGCATACCAATCTTTTAAATTTTCATGAAAAATTCATAACACAATTTGGCATGCTTCATTATAATACCAATACAAATGCTTGTTTAACAAAAATAATGGCAGAAATTATTTAATTTTATACTGACCATCTCATTTTCTTGCAAGGTGACCTTCTCTTTCTTGACAGCTAGGGAGTGAAGTACCCCTAGGTTAGCAAAGAACTTCTGCCAACTGCTGACATGCTGTGGTTGTCTATCGTACTGCAGATAGCAGTTATCAACCAGAATCCAGTTATAACCTGTCAAACAAAAAGGTATATATATATATATATATATATATATATATATAGTTAATCTGAGTTAAATTCATAAATTGAGATATGGTCTGCAATGAGCTACGACCTAAAGCCCTTAGTGTTAAAAACAGAAGGAAACCAGAGTACCTGGGGTAACCTAGTCCTATGTTGCTCAGTATGGTCCATCTGAACATCCCCTGTATAGGACAGTACTAACAATGACAACAAATGTTGTATCTCATCTTAGACATAAAAACAGCAGTAGCTTTTAACATTTGATGATATCAAGAAATAATAAATGTTAAACATTAACATGCAAATTAGGATAACCAATATATATTAATTGCACCCAGAAAGTATTGTCTCAGAAAGTAATCAGATCTCAGCATTGTCTCAAAAAGGTAATGACCTCAGCATCTCAGAAAGTAATCAGATCTCAGCATTGTCTCAGAAAGTAATCAGATCTCAGCATTGTCTCAAAAAGTAATCAGATCTCAGCATTGTCTCAGAAAGTAATCAGATCTCAGCATCTCAGAAAGTAATCAGATCTCAGCATTGTCTCAAAAAGTAATCAGATCTCAGCATTGTCTCAGAAAGGTAATGACCTCAGCATCTCAGAAAGTAATCAGATCTCAGCATTGTCTCAAAAAGTAATCAGATCTCAGCATTGTCTCAGAAAGGTAATGACCTCAGCATCTCAGAAAGTAATCAGATCTCAGCATTGTCTCAAAAAGTAATCAGATCTCAGCATTGTCTCAGAAAGTAATCAGATCTCAGCATTGTCTCAGAAAGTAATCAGATCTCAGCATTGTCTCAAAAAGTAATCAGATCTCAGCATTGTCTCAAAAAGTAATCAGATCTCAGCATTGTCTCAGAAAGTAATCAGATCTCAGCATTGTCTCAGAAAGTAATCAGATCTCAGCATTGTCTCAGAAAGTAATCAGATCTCAGCATTGTCTCAGAAAGTAATCAGATCTCAGCATTGTCTCAGAAAGTAATCAGATCTCAGTATTGCCTCATAGCATCTATACAGCAAATTTCATTTGGATCAAACCAGGGGTTCTTGAAACATTGATGACATGGACAGACAGACAGGCAGACAGACAGATGG
Source organism: Glandiceps talaboti (assembly GCF_964340395.1). Lineage (NCBI taxonomy): Eukaryota > Metazoa > Hemichordata > Enteropneusta > Spengelidae > Glandiceps > Glandiceps talaboti. Next base: position 1,278,796 of record NC_135555.1, on the reverse strand, counting down.
GTGCCCAGTCTACCATGAGCTCCTCACTGAAGGGGGTGAAAATAAATGGGTCCATAGGTAGAGTCTATGCAAAGCTCCACCTGGAATTCTGAGATGGTAAGTATCACAAACTATAAGTTTAAGATTATTGTCACAGTACAAACCTGGTAAATCTCTTTGTAGATCTATTTTATTACCATAGTCAGTGGTGAAATGTGTTGGTTGTTTGGTAGGATTTATCAATCCATGGTTAGTAATTACTTGTACGACATCTTTCAATTCCTCCATGTTACACACGGATGGTAACTTTTCACTCTCTGCTTTGATATAAATCACATACTCCATCAACAATTTGTGATCTTTTTCCTGAAAATTAGCACACATGATTACTTCAGATTGGATTGGATGTATCAAATACAAATGATTCATGATACGACAAGACATGCTTATTTGTTGAAACATACAATACTGTACTGGACAGAAGTCATCTATTTTTCCTTCATGATAAAATAGTTTAAATAAAAATTCTGATTCAAAGACACAATTACTATATAGGTAGTTACACATACTATTTAGAGCAAGGTGGCAAATAGTTTGATTTATTCATAAAATATAACTTTCTAGTTTTCCAGAGTGATTTCCCATGAGCATCATCTGGTTGTTATTATCTATACACTCTCTCCTCGTTTCAGTGAGTTTTAATACAAAAATAAATGTAAGAAATATTTTGTAAAGTTTACAAAAAACTTTTTGAAATTTATTTTTGTGTTGTGTATCAGTGAATATGTTTTGAATATTGTATCACTAACTATTCATTAATTTCATCTTTCAGGTATTTATCTAAAACAATATAACCCAATAGTTCTCCTTTACCCTTTTAAATAAATAAATCTAGTTTGTTTACCTACCTGCCACTTGTCAGTTGTAAAGACAGGCATGATATGGTTTTGTATGACTTGTCTTGGTTTCATGTCACAAACTCCTATCAACTTCAGTACACTGTGAACCTGTGAGTTTTCCACCTCATTTAGACATGTAAGTAACTCTAGAGGGACAGTATTCAAATCTTTCTCCAGTGCATGAAGTTGACCTTCATAAAAAATGAAAACATGTCAACATTCAGTGGGTTTTTTTTCAATGAGCAGTGTGTGGGTAAAATCTATCTCTTTAAATCATTTAAAAAAAATTCTGAAATTGTACAAAATAACATGATTATTTTCTATGTTCTGGAAACAACAACTTGTTGACATAAACAACATAAAACCATACAAGTTTTCAACTTTAAACCCAGTACAATGACTTAGTCTATGTTCAACTTTAAACGCAGTACAATGACTTAGTCTATGTTCAACTTTAAACCCAGTACAATGACTTAGTCTATGTTCAACTTTAAACCCAGTACAATGACTTTAATACTCTCTGTTCAACTTTAAACGCAGTACTTTAATCGACAGTACAATGACTTACTTTGTGTTTTCTTTTTACTTCTTCCAGGTGTTTTCATCTCAGAAGTATCGACAGAGACAGGAAAGAACACACTACATGTTGACAGAGCAACATATTGACCATTAGATAGTGGAATTATTGCAATGTTCTTTACTTGTTGGATAATAGTATCTTCCTGTATACTATAATCACTCTCCATCAGACGATGTAGACATGCCAACCATTTAGCAACGAATGACACAGATAAAGTGTCTTCTGAAATCAGAAATCAGTCTAAATTAGATGACATAGTCATGGCAACCACTTGGCAACGAATGACACAGATAAAATGTCCTCTGAAATCAGTCTCTATTAGATGTCGTCATGGCAACCACTTGCCAACAAATGACACAGATAAAGTGTCCTCTGAAATCAGTCTCTATTAGATGATGTAGTCATGGCAACCACTTGGCAACAAGTGATACAGATAAAGTGTTCTCTGAAATCAGAAATCAGTCTCGATGGTTTTAATAGTCATAGCAACCAATTGGCAACAAGTGATACAGATCAAGTGTTCTCTGAAATCCCATATCAGTCTCTATTAGACCAGTTTGTGAAGTGATAGCTTTGACTGACAGTGTTTGTACTCCTCCTAACATGTAATCTTACCATCAGTTTGTGAAGTGATAGCTTTGCCAACTTCTAAGAGATGTTTGACTGACAGTGTTTGTACTCCTAACATGTTGATTAGTGGCATACTAATGGCAGACAATACATTGGGATGAAGATAACACCGATTTAAGTGTTGATGCAGTAAATCCGACGTAATCACTTGTCTTAATAAGGGATCTCTTGTCACAGCTAGTTCTGATGGTAATTTCCATTCATAATGATCTGGATGGAAAAAAAATCAAAACAAAACAAACCAATGGTCACTGAAATATCTGAAGAAAAGTCTTTACATTCATTGGTTATTGGGATTTTACACCTGTTCAGTGGCCAATAAGGGATCTCTAGTCATGGCTAGCACTGAAGGCAATTTCAATTCATGGTGGTCTGGACAAAAAAAACAACCAAACAATTATCACTCAAAAATAAGTCTACAAATAAGGAGCTTTGCAATCATTGGTTAATGGAACATGACACCTGGTCAAATAAGGAGCTTTGCACTCATTGGTTAATGGAACATGACACCTGGTCAAATAAGGAGCTTTGCACTCATTGGTTAATGGAACATAACACCTGGTCAAATAAGGAGCTCTGCACTCATTGGTTAATGGAACATGACACCTGGTCAAATAAGGAGCTTTGCATTCATTGGTTAGTGGAACATAACACCTGGTCAATACTCAAGAAGAGATAATACTGTATGTAAAATTTAGATTGTGATCTGTGAATAAAATTAATATAAAGTCACTGTGTGTTTACACTGACATGTCAACAAAACTATTGGATTTACTAATTAGCATATGAATGAATGTACAGTTGAATAAATGATAGTGCATGGTTTCCATTGAAAATTGACTAACCATCTTCAGTTTGCACATCTGTTGGTAGACATGGTGAGGCTTTTAATTGTTGAAGGATTTGTCTAGCCACTGGTTTAAAGAAGCCCAAGATTTCATCTTCTAGTGGTACATACTGTAGGAAACTACACACTGCTTGTAGGTCACTTAATGATGGATGACCCTATAGGAGAGAAAAACAACAAGATAGATTTGATGTCACTCAAACCATGCAGTGTTTGCGTTAAGGGTGTTAAGTCAGTAAAAACAACCAAGGGTTTCTATGTATTACAGTTTTTTAGTTTATATGCAGTAAATAGTGATTTTGTACAACAAATATGGCTGCCATTCAGTTAAATTCGGTAATGTTGTAAAAAACCAAATGACATGCATATGTCTCCTATATGTCACCTTTGTGCGAGGTTTGATTGAAATAGGATATTGAACATGATCGGCAGAACACATTGAAGTAGCACCCCTTAAATCAGATATTGAACATGATGGGCAGAACACATTGAAGTAGCACCACTTTCAGAGCTAGGGCTAGAAAATTAACTTACCCTGAATGCTTGTAAAGCCTCAATAAACAGAGTTGGTAGTTCACTCCTTAACCACTGATTCCAGGCACTATCCATATCAACATCTTCACGAGATGATGGCACATCAAAATCACCTACAACAGACAGATAAGAAATTATTTCAAATTATAGTCTAAGAATAACTAAATTTTTAAGGTTTTTGAGTTCCTTGTTAAAATAGTACGTCTTTACAACTAGTGTCTAAGATATTTACAACTAGTGTCTAAGATCTTTATCACTCATGTCTAATTCTATTCTGCTAGCCATAAAAAGCTAGCAAACTTACTTCAAGTTTTCAAAAGTAGAATCTTTTGTTTAATATGTGTAATGTGTCAAGATCAAATCAACTTAATGGTGAATACAGTTTGCTCTTATAAAAAAAAATCTAAGGAAATTAGAATTGAATCTTTGTTATGACGACTTCACTAGAAAGCCTAACTTAGACAACAAACAGAAATCCATAACTTCTGAGTGGAAGGAAAGCAAACACTTTTTGTTGTGCAGAAAGTGGAAGACATTGCTAGAATTCAATCTTTTACTATAACAACTTCACAAGAAAGCCTACCTTGGACAACAAACCGAAATCCATAACTTCTGAGAGGAAGAAAAGCAAATACTTTCTGTTGTGCTGGAATTGATTGGGGATAGAGTGAACCAACGTCTGAATTGGTACTGGTTGGTTGTAATAAGAATGCAACAGCCAGTTCTGTAGATTCAACATTCTCTTTAGTCATCTAGAGCAAGAAGACAAATCAGAAATATTTATTATATTGAAAATGTTGTTCTTGGATATCAATTATACATGTTATGTGAAGACATGGAGTACTGTTATTTATAACTAAAAGTTTATGATGTCACATTGCAATTAGTAGGCAAAAGTTAGTCTTTATGCTGGGACTTGAAGAATGCATTACTTGAGTTCAAATTGCTGAAAACACTGCAAACATGAGTGCAAACCCCCTGAGTATGCATATACCTACTCTGGCAATCAAACATTATCATTGGATTCTGTCATACAATACACATATTTATCTGAAATAGATAAATTTGTAAAACTGATACTGTATGTTAATGTACAAGGAATGACCATGCACTCATTTGCATAAATATGCCATTACCATAGCGTGCATTAGACTATTTACCTTTGATGCATCAAGTTGTTTTTTCACCACCAACCATCTATCAACACCATCACCATGTTGTATTTCAATGACGCCATGGTTACCATCAGTTCTCTGCATACAGTGAGTCTCACCACTCACCTAGCATTGAATGTAAAGAGAAGTTTGTCGTCATCAAGTCGCGTTATTTTGGGGAAGGAAAGGTGTTACTAAAATGTACAATTTCTGTAAGGTGTAACTTCTACTTCTATCTGTACTATAGTATATAGTATTGTAACTGCCATATCATCATCACCCTGCATCTGACCATTAATATAAACATGTAGTCACATGGGTTTGTGCTAGAATACAAAAAATGAGGTGTAAACTAAGGTTTAAACTGCACTAAATTTCTGAGAATGTATCTACCTTATTTTCAATACTAATACTCTTCAATCTATGAAGGAACAGTAGCAATGATGGATGAATATCATGGAATCTATTAGCCAGTGATCTAGATTGTTTAGATTGCTGGATGTCTGTCTTCAATGGTAGAACAATCTTGGTCTTCCACCTGTACACACAAAACAAAGTATTAGTTTACAAACTACAACATACTAGGTGAAACTAACACAGTCCAATGGCATGTATTTTGGATTTTTGTATATATACAGAAACTTAACTATTTCAAGCTGATATCATATGAGGTGAAACAGTGTCCAGAAAAAACAATTAATTTCAAGCTGATCCTATCAGGTGAAACAGATGTTATATTTTGATCTTCCAACTGTACATGAAAAAAGTAAAGTCATCTACTACAAGCTGAACACACTAGATGAAACAGACATGAAATTTTGTTCTTCCGTCTGTCCAGAAAACAGACTATTACGACAAGGAGCAGCAAGAAAACAAACTATTACCACAAGGAGCAGCAAGCATAATATCTAGGATTGGATTAGATTGTTGGGGGTGGAATAAAACTGATTGTTTTCTTTTTCTTATTGATGAAATAAAGATTCATCTGTAGTCTTCTGCTTTCAATGCAAAACATTCTCTCTCTTTGTTGACTGAGTAAAGAAAGACACTTTGCCTATTCTTCCACTCTTACCAAATTCCCTTATCCGTAAAAATCAAAATATATCTGATCTAACCTTATAATTTAATACCGTGATATCACTTAAAATGACAGTTTACCTAGCATCAGAACAGATAAATCAGTTTCATTCCATAAACAAATTCGGGATCAAGTGCATACTGATCCCTGTGGTATTACCACTGGCCAGTAGATATAACAGACATTGTACTTTTATTTGTATCATCAACAAACTTACCCATTATCTGGAGTACCACCATCATCTAGATCTGTGATGTCATCACCACCATCCTGACCTATCCAGTGTGGTAGAATGTATCCCATTGGTCCACTCTTAGCATCAAAACAGATGTGGTATCCATTGGAGTGAATGATTGGTTTATCTGTGATTCTGAACACTGACTTGAAACCGATACCTTTCTGGCCTGGTAAAACATAAACGAACTCAAGTTAATCAAAGAATAAACTCTATAAAGTGAAGACTACACAAAAATTTACATTTCAATTTCTTGAGTGTACCCTTTGTTGGGGCAAAGCAAAGATAATCAAAACTTTAAGGGAATTTTTAAATCTTGAAAAGTCATTCTGAATAAAATTTCAAATATTTGACTGTCTTCTGGAATGGTTTTTGTTGTTATTCACAACAAAATATTTGTTTAGTTAATTCTAATACCATTTATGAATTTACAATCAAGTACATATTTCACTTTATGATAGTAGATATTTTGTGACTTAACTCACCAATATATCCATACTTGTGTTTTCCTTTTGTACTTTTACCGACATCACACAAAGCACGGATGTCTTTTTCACGGAATCCACTCTCATTATTCAACACAGTAACACAATTCTTCTCGACAATAAACTTGAGAGCTGGACCAGTTTGTCCGACATCTTCACTGTAACTATTGTCGTCAGCATTCTGTACAAGTTCAAGTACAAAGTGTGTATCTTTACTGTATAGTTCTGTAGATAATCTCTCTAAACTCCGTCCACTACGTTTCTGATATACTTCCATCAAATCTGCAACTTCTTCAGAGAGTTCTATTCCAACACCAAATTCACGGTGTCTTATATCTTTAATAACATTCAAACATTCCAATTCTTTCTTCTCTTCTTCTGTCAGTGGTTTTACTTCTTCTTGGACCTCTCCTTCATCTACTTCTTCTTCTTGGACCTCTCCTTCATCAACTTCTTCTACCTCAGTTTCATCTTTCTGTAATATCTCTTCCTCCTCCTTGTTATCATCTACTGCATCTTCATCTTTTTCATCACTTGTGCCATCACCATTTACTTTAACTACGTCCTGACCTTTGAGCTCACAGTTGATATTATCAGTGTTGTATTCATCATCAAGTACTGGTACACATGAAATAAAGAAAATACATTTCCAGTGAGCCTTGTCTTCTGAGACACCCCACCACATCCCCAACACACACACACACACACAGACACACACAGACACACCACCACCACCACCACCACCACCACCACCACCACCACCACCACCACCACCACCACCACCACCACCACCACCACACTTATGTTGCACCTCAAAGTAAAGATATTGTCATTGAATTCTGGGTAAAATTATCAGGTTAAAGGCTACATAAAATCAACTATTAGTTTTAATTTCAAATTGAATACAATTTGTTATTAAAGCATATGATTTTTGACAGATATTTCAAATTTGTATTATATCTTGATCATCACAGTAAAGTCAAATCAGCTATAAATGAAATAAACTGTTGGTTTCAATTTCAAATTGACCACAAACTTTACTTTATTTAAATATAGTATACTTTGAAAGAAAGTGATGATTTTTTACATTTTAAATTTGTATCACTATGAATTTACAGTATTTACTATTGACAATGTCATTGATAAAGATGACAGAACAGTTTAAACACTCAACGAAATAATTTAATTTTTGACAGTAGCAGTAATTGTGGTGAACTTATGAAATACTTACAGTCAGCTTCAGAATCTGGTCTCAATAGATCATCGTCTTCTGATTCAGAATCAGAATTATCACTGTCTGTGTCACTGTATGTATCACTCTCTGTTTCACCACTTTTGTCATCATCTAAATCACCGTGTATGTCACCATGTAGGTCAGGATCATAGTATGGGTCATCTGACAGTCTTTGTTCTACAGGCATCTCAATTGTCATCTATATGGATAAAATTGGTGAGTACCTCAATAGGGAATTTGCAATCCAGACTGAGCATGCTCAGATGCAAAGGACTATGGGATTATCTGTGGTTATCGTAATACCTAATCTGTAGCTACCGATAAAATAAACCTCCCACAATGGTCAAGGCGACTATGAATTGATCATTCATGGTTACAAACAATGTAACATTATTGTTTACGATGCTAATTGATTAGTATTTATTATCACATTTCCCATGATGCAACATTCAACATGGCAGGTTTGCAAGTTCCCTATTTGCACAATATTCACATGGAGTTCAGTGATTATTGAACGTCTGAGTGGACAGACTTTTCGCATGTACAAAATAATGCATCAAAGGTATGTTTAAGTTTCCTGTGTTACCATATCCCAATCATTTATTATTCAACATTCACTTCTATAAATGCTGAATGTAAATAACAAGGCTTTGAACTTAAGGCTTTCTGGTGAGAGTTGTCCAACTTTAATATGCATAATTTCAATGTACCAATGATTGTGGTTGAAATAAGTATATGTCAATGTGAAATAATAAAGTAACCATCAAAGACCATCCATTTACAGACTTTCCCCCTAACTGTCGAAAAGATAAATTCATTTACCTTACTGGCTTCATTCATTTCTACTTTCACGGGAGGGGCATATACTATGGTCCTCTTTTGGAATGGAACAGTCCATTCATTAATACCCAGTAGTAAACCCATTTGTTGTAGGTGACTCATCTCTGTACTGGTTTTACAATATCTAGGTATCAACAGCTTGGATTTGGTAGCTCCTATAACTGTACCAAGTGGCTCTAGAATTACCTGAGAAGAAAATGAAGGTATTGATTATTACAATATTGCCTCTAATGAACAAAATTATAACATTTCAAGAAACTTTTCTTATTTTTAAAAAAACATCTTGGACCTTTGAAAGGATTGGTAGGATGGATTCATGGTCAATATTTGTCCATGGAAATGGAAATGAAATGATTTGGTTTGTGGTGTATTTATATGTAACAATAACAACCCTGATAGGACAAAATATAAGACCATGATTAGGACCAAAAACTTGATGAAAGTTTGTGATAAGCCAAATTCAGATTTAGATTCACAATTTGTATTTGGAGTCATGAACATACGGACAACAAACAAACAAACAAACAAACAACCTTGCAAGGAGTGTTCTTGTGTTTTGTGGGTGATTTCAGTAAATACTGATCAATGCTTCTATTATTCTATTAGCAAATGTGATGATTACAAATCTTAATATTTGGAAAAATAATAAATTTTATAATTTCAAGAAATAATCTCTGAAAATCTTATCTTAATAAAGTTTGTAAAATAAAGCATCAAGAAGACACATCATAATCTTATAAGGGTAACAGTACTTATGTTTCTTAAGACCCAACTGATTCTATAGTTCTTCAGTCTGATGAAATATTTTAAAACTTAAGTCGATGCCCTCTATGGTAGGATTATGAAAAAATGACAATGTCACTGATTGTGTGATGGCGGCCCCATAAGTGCATATCTGAGAAAAAATTACCATTTATTGCTGAAATTTTGGAACTTTAATAAAACAAATGGTTCCAAGTTTCCTTCTGACTTTATTTGTCATTTCTAAATCATTCAGAATGCTAAAGTGTACAACTATGACATCACCACCATGTACACATACATTTACTTTTTAAATACTTCTTTTTAAAGTTTTGACCAACTGACTGATCCATCATTTTAAGGTGTTTACAGTGAGAAAGAGAGAAATCAATACAGAGTAGTAAGTACAGGCACCTTTCAGTAAGATCCTGATTTACTTTCTATAACACTGAGTCAGCAAAAAAGATGTACAAATACAAAAATCATATTTTACCTGTAGTGCTACAGCTGTACAGATATGGGTTGGAATGTGTATTAAACACTCTAACACAAACTTGATAACTGTATCGTAGTCTGCTTCATCATAATCATCATCCATATAAGACTGCGGTGCACCTGGTGCACTTCTTGAAACACACAACTTAGCCAATGCAGTCTCCATCAAATTCGCTAGCAAGGCTAGAGGAGAACTCTTTACTCCTCCATAATGTATCACTATGGAAACCAGATGACCAGCTGTTTGGACTGCATCACCTTTCCCAGCATACTCAGCAAACAGTTCAGGTGACGTTGTGGTTGTTAGTTTCAGTAACACACCAGGTTGGCTTTCTAGGACACAGATATCAAATGTAAGTTGTGTTCCTGAAATTTTGAATAAAAGAGATATTGACTGAATTTGACCATATATGTCAACTTTCTGACTGGTCTGGCATCGATAACTGACTTATTTGCAAAGACTGCTTTGTTAATGACTTATCTACTAAATTAAACCTAGTCAATTAAATAAAGTTCTTATTATAATCATTTCATAAATTACAAAAGGAAACCCCAAAGAATGAAACTGAAAGCCAAAATAGTTGCAGTAAAAATGAGTACAAAATCTGCTTGACTTTCAAAATAGTTTTCCACCTTAGAGGTGTTTTTTCAAGGGGTTTGATTCAAATCTAACATACTGGTAATGGTAGAAGAAAGCTAAAAATGGTAACTTTTTTCTTTAAAAAAAAGAAGCATTTTTTTATTTTCAAATAATAGATGAAGCAATTTACTGAAATGTATATTAATTTACCTGTGATAGTATCATTGACAGTACAGCCAGCATTCTTCTCTATAAATTGTTTGAGGTCTCCATGTTCAGGTTCAAAGACAAGTGACCAATGAGACCATATAGCTAGATCTTCTAACAACGGTGCATTGAGTAAACATGCCATAGCCTTGTCTTTACTTTGAGATCCTAGTATACCAACCTGTCTCTGTTCACTGGATGCTAGAACTTCTACAGACCTGAAAAACAAAATGCAAATGTCAAAAGGAAAAATGCATCTCAAAGACCGAATTCTCTGAAAATCAAAGTAGCTCCAATCGATCAATCAAGACTGTCTGTGTTATATAAAAACTTGTTCTCGAATGACTTCAATAGATAATCTTTAAGTCAGCATCAACTTGGTAGAGTCAAATCTTGCTATAATGCATAATGAACATTACATATTTTATTTATTAGCACAGAAAAATTGCATTCAACATACCTGTTATTACTACAGAAAGACTGCATTTAACATACCTGTTATTAGCACAGAAAAACTGCACACAACATACCTGTTATTAGCACAGAAAGATTGCATTTAACATACCTGTTATTAGCACACACAGATTGCATTCAACATACCTGTTATTAGCACAGAAAGACTGCATTCAACATACCTGTTATTAGCACACACAGATTGCATTCAACATACCTGTTATTAGCACAGAAAGACTGCATTCAACATACCTGTTATTAGCACAGAAAAACTGCATTTAACATACCTGTTATTAGCATAGAAAGACTGCATACAACATACCTGTTATTAGCACAGAAAGACTGCATTCAACATACCTGTTATTAGCACAGAAAGACTGCATTCAACATACCTGTTATTAGCACAGAAAGACTGCATTTAACATACCTGTTATTAGCACAGACAGATTGCATTCAACATACCTGTTATTAGCACACACAGATTGCATTCAACATACCTGTTATTAGCACAGAAAAACTGCATTCAACATACCTGTTATTAGCACAGAAAGACTGCATTCAACATACCTGTTATTAGCACAGAAAGACTGCATTCAACATACCTGTTATTAGCACAGAAAAACTGCATACAACATACCTGTTATTAGCACACACAGATTGCACTCAACATACCTGTTATTAGCACAGAAAGACTGCATTCAACATACCTGTTATTAGCACACACAGATTGCATTCAACATACCTATTATTAGCACAGAAAAACTGCATTCAACATACCTGTGATTAGCACAGAAAAACTGCATACAACATACCTATTATTACTACACACAGATTGCATTCAACATACCTGTTATTAGCACACACAGATTGCATTCAACATACCTGTTATTAGCACAGAAAGACTGCATTCAACATACCTGTTATTAGCACAGAAAAACTGCATTCAACATACCTGTTATTAGCACACACAGATTGCATTCAACATACCTGTTATTAGCACACACAGATTGCATTCAACATACCTGTTATTAGCACACACAGATTGCATTCAACATACCTGTTATTAGCACACACAGATTGCATTCAACATACCTGTTATTAGCACAGAAAGACTGCATTTAACATACCTGTTATTAGCACAGAAAAACTGCATACAACATACCTGTTATTAGCACAGAAAAACTGCATACAACATACCTGTTATTAGCACAGAAAAACTGCATACAACATACCTGTTATTAGCACAGAAAGACTGCATTCAACATACCTGTTATTAGCACAGAAAGACTGCATTCAACATACCTGTTATTAGCACACACAGATTGCATTCAACATACCTGTTATTAGCACACACAGATTGCATTCAACATACCTGTTATTAGCACACACAGATTGCATTCAACATACCTGTTATTAGCACACACAGATTGCATTCAACATACCTGTTATTAGCACACACAGATTGCATTCAACATACCTGTTATTAGCACAGAAAGACTGCATTCAACATACCTGTTATTAGCACAGAAAGACTGCATTTAACATACCTGTTATTAGCACAGAAAGACTGCATTCAACATACCTGTTATTAGCACAGAAAGACTGCATTCAACATACCTGTTATTAGCACAGAAAGACTGCATTTAACATACCTGTTATTAGCACAGAAAAACTGCATACAACATACCTGTTATTAGCACAGAAAAACTGCATACAACATACCTGTTATTAGCACAGAAAAACTGCATACAACATACCTGTTATTAGCACAGAAAGACTGCATTTAACATACCTGTTATTAGCACAGAAAAACTGCATTCAACATACCTGTTATTACTACAGAAAGACTGCATTCAACATACCTGTTATTAGCACAGAAAAACTGCATACAACATACCTGTTATTACTACAGAAAGACTGCATTCAACATACCTGTTATTAGCACACACAGATTGCATTCAACATACCTGTTATTAGCACAGAAAAACTGCATTCAACATACCTGTTATTAGCACACACAGATTGCATTCAACATACCTGTTATTAGCACAGAAAAACTGCATTCAACATACCTGTTATTAGCACAGAAAAACTGCATACAACATACCTGTTATTAGCACAGAAAAACTGCATTCAACATACCTGTTATTAGCACAGACAGATTGCATTCAACATACCTGTTATTAGCACAGACAGATTGCATTCAACATACCTGTGATTAGCACACACAGATTGCATTCAACATACCTGTTATTAGCACACACAGATTGCATTCAACATACCTGTTATTAGCACAGAAAAACTGCATACAACATACCTGTTATTAGCACAGAAAGACTGCATTCAACATACCTGTTATTAGCACAGACAGATTGCATTCAACATACCTGTGATTAGCACACACAGATTGCATTCAACATACCTGTTATTAGCACACACAGATTGCATTCAACATACCTGTTATTAGCACAGAAAGACTGCATTCAACATACCTGTTATTAGCACAGAAAAACTGCATACAACATACCTGTTATTAGCACACACAGATTGCATTCAACATACCTGTTATTAGCACACACAGATTGCATTCAACATACCTGTTATTAGCACAGAAAGACTGCATTCAACATACCTGTTATTAGCACAGAAAGATTGCATTCAACATACCTGTTATTAGCACAGAAAAACTGCATTCAACATACCTGTTATTAGCACAGAAAAACTGCATTCAACATACCTGTTATTAGCACACACAGATTGCATTCAACATACCTGTTATTAGCACAGAAAGACTGCATTCAACATACCTGTTATTAGCACAGAAAAACTGCATTCAACATACCTGTTATTAGCACAGAAAAACTGCATTCAACATACCTGTTATTAGCACAGAAAAACTGCATTCAACATACCTGTTATTAGCACAGAAAGACTGCATTCAACATACCTGTTATTAGCACAGAAAAACTGCATTCAACATACCTGTTATTAGCACACACAGATTGCATTCAACATACCTGTTATTAGCACAGAAAGACTGCATTCAACATACCTGTTATTAGCACACACAGATTGCATTCAACATACCTGTGATTAGCACAGAAAGACTGCATTCAACATACCTGTTATTAGCACAGAAAGACTGCATTCAACATACCTGTTATTAGCACAGAAAGACTGCATTCAACATACCTGTGATTAGCACAGAAAGACTGCATTCAACATACCTGTGATTAGCACAGAAAAACTGCATTCAACATACCTGTGATTAGCACAGAAAAACTGCATTCAACATACCTATTATTACTACACACAGATTGCATTCAACATACCTGTTATTACTACACACAGATTGCATTCAACATACCTGTTATTAGCACAGAAAGACTGCATTCAACATACCTGTTATTAGCACAGAAAGACTGCATTCAACATACCTGTTATTAGCACAGAAAAACTGCATTCAACATACCTGTTATTAGCACAGAAAACTACATTCAACATACCTATTATTAGCACAGAAAAACTGCATTCAACATACCTGTTATTAGCACACACAGATTGCATTCAACATACCTGTTATTAGCACAGAAAGACTGCATTCAACATACCTGTTATTAGCACAGAAAAACTGCATACAACATACCTGTTATTAGCACACACAGATTGCATTCAACATACCTGTTATTAGCACACACAGATTGCATTCAACATACCTGTTATTAGCACAGAAAGACTGCATTCAACATACCTGTTATTAGCACAGAAAGATTGCATTCAACATACCTGTTATTAGCACAGAAAAACTGCATTCAACATACCTGTTATTAGCACAGAAAAACTGCATTCAACATACCTGTTATTAGCACACACAGATTGCATTCAACATACCTGTTATTAGCACAGAAAGACTGCATTCAACATACCTGTTATTAGCACAGAAAAACTGCATTCAACATACCTGTTATTAGCACAGAAAAACTGCATTCAACATACCTGTTATTAGCACAGAAAAACTGCATTCAACATACCTGTTATTAGCACAGAAAGACTGCATTCAACATACCTGTTATTAGCACAGAAAAACTGCATTCAACATACCTGTTATTAGCACAGAAAGACTGCATTCAACATACCTGTTATTAGCACAGAAAGACTGCATTCAACATACCTGTTATTAGCACACACAGATTGCATTCAACATACCTGTGATTAGCACAGAAAGACTGCATTCAACATACCTGTTATTAGCACAGAAAGACTGCATTCAACATACCTGTTATTAGCACAGAAAGACTGCATTCAACATACCTGTGATTAGCACAGAAAGACTGCATTCAACATACCTGTGATTAGCACAGAAAAACTGCATTCAACATACCTGTGATTAGCACAGAAAAACTGCATTCAACATACCTATTATTACTACACACAGATTGCATTCAACATACCTGTTATTACTACACACAGATTGCATTCAACATACCTGTTATTAGCACAGAAAGACTGCATTCAACATACCTGTTATTAGCACAGAAAGACTGCATTCAACATACCTGTTATTAGCACAGAAAAACTGCATTCAACATACCTGTTATTAGCACAGAAAGACTGCATTTAACATACCTGTTATTAGCACAGAAAACTACATTCAACATACCTGTTATTAGCACAGAAAGATTGCATTCAACATACCTGTTATTAGCACAGAAAAACTGCATACAACATACCTGTTATTAGCACACACAGATTGCATTCAACATACCTGTTATTAGCACACACAGATTGCATTCAACATACCTGTTATTAGCACAGAAAGACTGCATTCAACATACCTGTTATTAGCACAGATTGCATTCAACATACCTATTATTAGCACAGAAAAACTGCATTCAACATACCTATTATTAGCACAGAAAAACTGCATTCAACATACCTGTTATTAGCACAGAAAGACTGCATTCAACATACCTGTTATTAGCACAGAAAGACTGCATTCAACATACCTATTATTAGCACAGAAAGACTGCATTCAACATACCTATTATTAGCACAGAAAAACTGCATTCAACATACCTATTATTAGCACAGAAAAACTGCATTCAACATACCTGTTATTAGCACAGAAAGACTGCATTCAACATACCTATTATTAGCACAGAAAGACTGCATTCAACATACCTGTTATTAGCACAGAAAGACTGCATTCAACATACCTGTTATTAGCACAGAAAGACTGCATTCAACATACCTGTTATTAGCACAGAAAGACTGCATTCAACATACCTGTTATTAGCACAGAAGGCCGTTTCATAGACAACTCTGTTGTGTAGGACACTGGTAGATTCATGGCCAGCTGTTTTCTGTTGTTTCTTTACTGTACTGATCAGCTGTGGCAATGATCCATGGCCCAACTCCCTCACAGTTAGAACTTTGAAATGATTACATAGACTTCTCTCTATCAAATCAATCTACAGAAAAAGTTATTTGAAGATTTCAATATTTTAGTAGATTGAACAAGCTGGGACCTTTGATTTTGTTGGTTTGTGTGGTGTAGAACTGAGGCACTGTATTTTAAAAAACCATAACTCCATAGTGACTTTAAATCGAATAGGATAAATTATATGTAGTCTTGTAGTTAAGACTTTGTATCTAGTACTTCAGAAGTTACTGAATAAAGCTGAAAGGTGATCACAATACCTCTCAAAGGTACCCTTTAATGTATGTGTGCATATACATGTGAACATGAACATGAACGTGAATGTGTGTGTGTGTGTGTGTGTGTGTGTGTGTATGTGTGTGTGTGTCTGTCAGCATTCATGCATGAAAAAAGCCCCATTAGTCAAACTAATTTTATTCTTGTGCCGATATCTCTCATATTTATTTATTTGTCAGTATATTTTAACTGATCATTTGAATTTTTTCCAGAGTGATTTTATTTCTCAGGAATTTGGACTTTATCATACCATTTTTTTAATAGTTTTCTTGCCTTACCTTATCCAGTGCACCACACTGTTGTATAAATTCCAGAACATCTTGTTTACTTGGTCTGTACATGGTATATTTAGACATTGTAGACCCTGTACTTCCAACACCAAGTTGACTTCCACCATACTCTTCCAACATCTAAAGGGGAAAAATGGTTGATCTATGTATACTGTATATCTGTTGGGAGTATGAGTGAGTCTAGATACTATAGTATACTCACAAATCAGTCTGAAAATATCACATTTAATTTTTTTGAGGTAAATTGCACATCAAGGTGGAATCACCTCATTTACAATAATTTTTGTCTTGGCACATCTAAAGATATCTCCACTAAAATTCCCAACTAATCACCTCCTCACCAGCTTTGGACTTTAAGTCTTTGGATCAAAAATCATCATTTTATTTAATTTCAATATGTATTTCACTGATCACATTAGTTTGTCTTGAAAATTCCCCAACTCATACAAAAAGTAACATTCCTTGAAGTTTGAGTGCAATTGGCCAAATTGTGTCTGGTGGTAACCCATCTAAATACTCAACCTCAGTTAAGTTTTGCTAAAAATTCACCAAAAGCACGGCCATTGTTCTTACCTGTGGATGATGTGTGATATATTCTAAGAAAGGACCATATCCCATTGACATGAAAGATTCAAACTTGAAATGCTCCACTAATTTCTTTTCAATCCTTGCAAGTATAGTCAGATTTAAAACACCTTGACATCTTTCTAGATATTTCACCAGTTGTTGAAGTAATGTAGCTATAGCAAAGATGAAAAGAACAACTTCAGTTATAAGATTACATTCTCGGTACATGTTGTAATCATCCACTCAAACCAGACAATGCCTCACCACGGACACTTTTTGAAGTAATGTCAATTTTCTATTGTTTTACTACCAGAAAGTTGGTTATCCAAAAAAAAAAAAATTGTTCCAAGCCTCTCCTATTTTGTATCATTTTATTTAAAGTATACTAAGCTTACCAGATTTCCCTTCTCTTTTATCCTCGCTTTCTTAAACCTTAGCAAAAACATTATTATTTTATAATTTGTACTCACCTGGAGGTGGTGGCTGTTGTTGTTCTTTCTTATCATCCCCATCACCATCATTAGGGGTTGTGTTGTGTTGATTCACACCAGGTTGACCTTGTCCAAAGTTAACTAATCCGTCTGGTGGTTCCAACTGTCCAGTACAAACTGCCAGCTGGAATAACTGTCTTGACAGTGGGTCCATTAATATAGCATCAAAGAACTTTTCAGCATGTCGTTGTAATGTTCTGTTAACAAAGATACCTTTAAATGCCATAAAGACGTCTATGATCACCTCTGCTGCTGTCAGGTTTGCATATCTCTTACGTAATTCATATCCTGGTACAGCTGTAGCACCTACTGGTTGTCCAAATCCATCCATCAATGATGATTTTAATTTCTCAATATTCTTCTTGACATCATTTTCAACATCTTTCACTGCCTGAACTCGTACGTTGGAGTAGATTTCTTTTTCATCCCTCTGAGCTTTCTTAATGACCTGTATGGAAACATAAATATGCATGTCATTACTTGAGTCATTCTCGGTTACCAATTATGAAATGAAATTGAATACGGCAGATAAAAAAATTTCAAATGACAATTTCACAGTACTAATTACATGAAATATGTGAAATACAATGAAAAGATGCTAAAATCATTTAATAAGATAATTAATTCTGAAATGGGTTCGTTTCCTACATTGGTATTTCATTTAAATCACTGGAAATGGGCCAAAAACCAAACTTCCCTGTTGCCTGCAATATGGAATTCATCCAAAAGTAATGCTAGCACTCACTGAATGTTAGTCTGTACGGTATAATGGTGCCCTCACACATCAGCTTGCTCCTTTCTCTACTATTGGTACTAAAAGGTCATTAACTTAGGGTGTAGTGACATGACTATCTTACAGTCTATATCAATGTATGCACCATTAGTAATCATGCACATCATTAATAGAATGACAGTTTGACACATGGACCAGAGAGATTAAAACTTACCGAAATAACCAAAGCAACACTCTGTATTCTAACACCAAGCTGATATGGTTCTTCACACTGGTATTCTTCTATCAGATATTCCATAAATTTCTGCATATCTACTGGTTTGGTCCAACAATCAAACTTTTTCATAAATATTCGAAGATGACCCATTATATCCATGGTGGTTATCTGAGGAATTTCAGAATCTGCTAACACTTGAGGGAGCTTGAATGTGTCAAACACTAATGGTTGCTTAGCTAGGGGACCCAATTTCAGGTCTGCATAGCTTGTCTTGGTTTTGTCAATGGTTGCTAATCCCAGCAGGAGTTCATACACTGTGGATATTGACCGTACAAGGATAAAAGCCTGGATGTAAGCATTCACTTTACACTGTAACTGATGCAGTTCAAAGATTCTTGTGATATGTTTTTCATTTCTGAAGCCTAATGCTGATAATGAAGACACGTTGAAGCTCTGAAACACCAACTTGATGACTTTGTCCACTGTTACGTATTCGCCACTCTCAGCCAGTCTGTTGATGACATCATTACACACTGCACTCACGTACTCCTTGCCAGGTGTTCCCCCTTTATATGTTGATTTTGGTAGAGTTTGGATAAAGCTTTGTGTGGGTAATAATGTATTTACCTTAGTCTTGACTGGTTGTAAATTTGGAGTGGTTTCCTTGACAGATGTCTTTACTTCTTGCTTAGCTACTGCTTCTTTTTTGCTTGTTTTCCCTTCTTTTAGGCTCATCATCAAGTCTGGCCATTCTTCTCCATCTAACTTTTCTTTCTGCTTGGCTGGAGTACTAGTTTTGGTTCCCTTATCACTTCCCCATCGTGATGACCTTTCACCTGTCTGACTGCTTGGACCGGTTGCACCAGGTGCAATAAGAGCCTGTGAATGATTGGTTACTGGTGCATGTTCACTTGAAGCTTTTGTAACACTGGATGCAATTGGTGTTGTATTAACTGACATTAGTGGCACTGGCTGTTGTTTGGGTATATGTGACAGACTGGTATCTGTAGTACTACAGCTTTCTACAGGGACAGCAGTAACTGGACTGGTGAATGCATCATATGGCATTTGCTCATTCACTTTGTCCATGTCAATGCCATTCATTTGTATAAATTGCTGCCTGGCACTCATCACCTGTTTGATAGCAGCAATATGATAAGCCTCAGTTTCATATTTATACTGTACAAACTGACGCTGGTCTAACGTTCCTATTGACACCATCGTCTGTGCCTGTGTCATCATCTGGTGAAACTGAGCTTGATATGCTTCTATCTGCGATTGGAAGGTGAACAATTGGTCCCTTATTGCTTGCTGATACTCATCAGTCTCACTCTTTTCATTCACCTTTGGTGACATAGGTTGTGAATCACCACTAGAGGGCAGGAGACTGCTATCACAGGAGACCTCATCCGATTGGGCCAGACTTCCCCTTGCAATTGGTCCTCCATGTTGGTTTTCCTTAGTTTCACTTTCATTTGGTTCTACTAGTTGGTTTACAAGAGATTCTGTTGGTTTGTTTGGGACTAATGAAAGTGAAACTTGACTCACCTTGTGTTTCTCTTGCTGTACTAAGGCTGAACTAAGTTTCACCATATGATTGCGAAAGTTAGTATTCACAGGCCTGGATTCGAAGATATCCAGAAATAGAAAGATCAGGTCATCTTTATTACTTAGTCCATAATCTTTCACGTTCAAATTTTTCCTGAACATCATACTATAGCGGTTGTTTACATCACACCATCTGAAACCCTTGGGGTGATGTTTGTATAGTAACTCTATCATCTCTCTTTTCAATTGTCCTAGATGTGTTCTATCAATCTGGAGACCAATATCTTCTGGGTTAAAATCTTTGTCTCTGTATTTCTCATCTAGCTGTAGCCACAGTTTGCTTACTTTACCAAACATACTTGTGTTAATCATGTTGAATTCCTTGAAGACGTCTTCAAGATTTCCAAAGCCATAACGCCTTGGTTGTAACCCTTTCTTGTAAATTCTGGTGTATGCAGTATGGAGGTAAAATTCTGGGATTCCATGTTCGTAGAATTGAAGTATTTTAACAAGTTCATCTCTCAGTTGACTTTTATCTACGATTTGAGTTGGATAAAGTTCAAGTTTGTTGTTCTCATTTCCACTGACACTACTGCATTCTGAGTCTGAGACGATACCAGTATCTTTGGATGTAGATGGCAATGATAGTGGCAAAACCATTGATTCTAGGCCAGTCTGCTTTCTACATGGTTTAGGAGCTTGTTCTTGAGATTTTGGTGATGCAGTACCACTTCTCTTCTCTTCATCACCTCTGAATTTTTCCTTCAACGTGATCCACGTTTTATTTGATTTAGGATTTACTGACATATCAAAGACCTCACTGAATAGTGACATCAGCTCTCTCACACTGCTGACTCCAAATTTCTTTGTTGTAAGGTTTTTATGGTATCGCTTTGCATACATTGTACTGACCTGGTTTTCAGCAAGTTGATAACCATCATATTGACAAAATAACTCTATTAGTTCATCCTGTAACTTAGATTTCTTGTTGTGTGGTGGTGATATCATTTTAGAACCATCCCTTGCTTCATTAGATTTCACTTGCTCTCTGCAATCATCCTTTTCATGTTTTTCTTTCATCTTCTCTGTACTTCCTGTCTTTTCTCCTCTTCCGCCCCCACTTTCTTGTGACAACTTCTGTCCTCTCTGCTCTTGCTTCAAGCTACTTTGGTCTGATTTGAAACTTTGTTTCGTACTTGTTTGAACTTTTGTTGAAGGTACCTCAGCTGTAGTATGTGGCGTAATCCCCTTTGGTTCTTTCCTTCTTACACTTGGTTCCTGTTTATGTACATCCCAGTATTCCTCCTTCTTCATCCCACCATCCTTTCTTTCCTTCACATCCATACTTTTTGACTCACTCAATTGTTTCTTCTGCTGTGAGTCCCTTTGTCTCATACTTGATTCTTGTTGGTTTCCAAGTTTCACTTTATCCTTCCTTACACTACTCTCCACATTTTTACTCTCTGTATATTTTGGTTCCTTCTTTGTAGCTACATACTGGTCTTTCTGCTTTGGTTCTTTTCGTCTCACACTTTGCTGTTGTTGTTGATGTGTGTTTCTGGTTTCTGGTTTAGTACTGCTATCTATAGTAAGTTTAACATTGAGTGTTTTGGGCTCTGTTTTAGCAGTTTCTCTCTGCTTTGGTTCTTTCCGTCTCACACTTTGCTGCTTCTTGTCTACATCATCAATTACCCTCTTTCCACTTTCTTCCATTTCATCTACAATTTAAACTGAGAAAACAGAGACAATGTGACACAGGAAAACTACAACGTAACATATCTTATAACTTTGATATATTCAATAAAGCTGCAGGCATATGTTTTACTAATTGCTGTAGTAACATCATCAGGTTTCCAGATTACTAATAGTTTATATTACTAGAATGGTAAACATTTATAAGGAGTTGATCTAGATATCAACACATCTTTCAAAATATGAAATGTAACATAAACATTTAGTGTGTGTGTGTGTGTGTGTGTGTGTGTGTGTGTGTGTGCGTGCGTGCGCATATATATAAAAACATAAGGAACTTGTGAGACAGTCCGAATAAATAGATGTAAAATCCGACGTAAAACATAAGGAACTTGTGAGACAGTCCGAATAAATAGATGTAAAATCCGACGTTTCAAATAAAAATTCTTTATCAAGGTATCTATAGGCAAGACATATTAGGTAAACATCTGAATATATCTGAATGTTATGGAACAGAACGACAACCGCATGTGATTAACGGTTATACATGTGAAAAGTTCTAATATTCGCATGCACCAAATAGAACCCAATAGAACACGCTTGAAATATAAAAAAAGCGTGATTAGACCGTATAGTATATATACATTCATGTTTACTATTATTGACTTATGTATTAACAATTTAACATTCAACAAAAATATTATCATTTCATTTTAGTATTTTAGATTTATTGATACAAAATTAATAGAAATGTACTACTAGACTTCTACAGATGTAATAAATTATTATTGTTATTATTATTATTATTATTATTATTATTATTATTATTATTATTATTATTATTATTATTATTATTATCATAAGACTCCAAATAATTTATAATATCACTAGACTACCAGGTAGTAATAATCAATAAGAAATAACAAAAAAGTCAATCAATAAAAAGGTAAACATGGAGCTTTGAGACTATAAAATAGTAGCTTTACTCCTTGTACACAGCAACCTTGACCAGTAATCTATTGAATGCAACAATGACTATCCTGTCAGAAAATAGCAGGACAGTATCAGATATCAGGAAGACTTTTTCTCCTCTTTTCTTGGTTAATAAATTTCTAGGATTGTGTCAATCTCTGCGTTGTGATTTAAACTATTTTAATATTTCTGTTAATTTCATACAAATGTAATTTTACACAATTACAATATTTTCACTTCAAACTATTTCACTTTCATTCCTACTTTCCATTGGAAGCATACAACCAACAAGATGTGATGTCAACAAATGTAATGTGATCTGTTCTACCCAGTAGTTATTATACTCAGGACTTTAAAACAGTCATTTTCATAGAGAGGGACAATGGTGAGCTTTAGTCTATCATAAGTGTATTTCATATATGGAGGTGGCCATCAAAAGTAATTCACACCAATCCTGCATCACACGAAATAGGGTTACACTGAAAATTGGCAAATCTGGCATAGAAGAGGGAGAAGAACCTTTTGCTGCCCTGAGGCAAGGCATTATGGGAAGTAAATGATCAGTCAGGCACTAGCAGCATTGTTTGGTTAGATTTTAGAGGGGCCACATTATACATGGTTGGTAGAAATTATTTTTTTTATTTCCTAATATAGATGTAGACATGCTAAAATCTAGCTACCTTGTGTTCCTCTTTAAAATGCCAGCTATCTTTTGTAAACATCTACATTAAAAGAAGTGCTCACAAGTTTTAAAACATTTTCATTTCCTTGTTAGTACAGGTATGTCATTTCAATACATTGCATTAGTACTATAGGCTTCATGGTACAGTTGGACTTCAAGCTATTTAAATGTGTGTGGGTGGTTGAATATTATCCAATAAAATGTGACATTGAGAGCTGATTGGTTATTGACACTACATTGTAATGTCAATCAAGTTATCATTCTTAAATACTTAGAATTGGAAAACCTCTGACAAATCTTTGAGTTTTGAGAAAAAATGACTAGAAAATAATTGCCACTAAAATTTAATGTAAATTGTAATGTAGTTTTTTCTATTATTATCAAATTATTGATTACTGTCATTAGTTGTTTATGGATATTAGCCTGTCTCTTTTTCCAAGGATAGTTTAGTTTTAAGGATTTGTATCTGTATATTCTCATTCCTAGTGTATTTTTTTAAATATGAGCCTCGAGCCTAATCCAAACAATAAATAAATAAAATAAAATAAAATAAAATAAAATAATAAATAAATGAATGACATTTACGGAACAATTCAGTTTAAACTTAGTTTCTGTTTTACCGGGGAAATATCATGATCGAGTCATGACAATTTTTTTTCTGTCTAAATAATAAAAAGAAACTGTTATGTCAGTCTGTGCACATTGGCTTAGGTCATGAAGAACACAGGTGACGTTATAAATATCACTATTGGGGGATTATAACAAATGAAAGCTGCATTAAACACACCCGGGGCCCGGCCCTCCATTCCGGTATAACAGTATACTTGTATTACATGTAAATTTGTATGTTGATTTTAGAAATGTGATGGGAAAAAATCTGAATTAATACAAATCGAATGATTAACATAAAAGACATACTAGTAACAATTCTCTATACAAATAATAATAATAATAAGTTGAGATTTGATGGAAAATTTATCCCCATTGCTGTATTCTACACACATTTTTTTAATTTTCATATTTTCATAAATATGCAGAAATCTCTTCGCCTAGTCTGTATAATACATTTGCACTCACTTCATATAAAATTCATGCCACAGAATTATTAAGCTTTCACTTTATGTGTTTTGGTATGAATTTAAATACGCCATTGCTATGTAAACACTACTACTGTAGTCCTGCTTGCGCTTGCAGACGAGTACGTCGTCCCTTCCTTCTCCGAAATGAGTGCACCACCGTCTGCAATGGAACACATGAATGACCGATCACCATCACGATAAAATGAGGGGGAAAAAATAAATTTTTCTACTTACATCGTTGGTAAGCATAAGTCCGCGTGTTTACTGCTAAGCTGTTATAACATGGAATGTCTTATGTCAAATGTAACAGCGTTTAAAATGCTCATTGTATACACTGTTGCCCCACACACTAGTTCCAGGAAAAGATCGGTCACTCACCTATATATATCATGCGCACGAATTTAAAATCAAGAAAGGCGCCACCCCATTCAGACCCTCTAACTTTATACAATTATTGTACGAACACAAACTAAACATAACAGTAATGATTAAATCTGATGAACTCAGGATCTGAAAATGAAAAAGACAGTTCTATGCACAATGTTGTATCAATTTGGAGAAAAAGAGAATTGCAATATCGTAAAGAGAACGTATGAAAAAGATATTTATAAACTTAGGGAGTTACATTTTGACCTTTGACTGTAAGCGACTGTCAAAACAAAACGAAAGAAGACCGAATCGATGTTTCGTTGGAAATGGATTATAAAACTCAGTATTTGTATAGATCGTGAAGTGATGTATACTTAGAACAGTGTCTGATATGAATAATGCATTGAGCATAGTACAGTGTGCTTACGGTAGCAGCAGCGATTCTAGTAGCTCAGATTCCGAAAATGACGAGATAAAAGAAATGAAACATGGAAGAAAGAGGAAGGTATCCTGTAGCAAAGATGATAATAACGCATGTAAATCCCAAAAGGTTAAAGTATCCAACAGGTATGCTTGCTTCATCCCGAGATGATGATATATAAAAATGAAAGAATCAATAAGAGATCACACAACATCAAATCACCTGTCTTTCACTTTAGATATGGTTTACAATAAGAATCACCCACAAGGGTCAAATTTGGATGATGATATAACAATATTTAAAAGACTCACTTTCAAACAACAACAACAACAACAACAACAACAACAACAACAACAACAACAACAGCAGCAGCAACAACAAATATGGTACTTTAGAAGTATTAAACTTTGTTAATTTTTTTTTATTGAATGTTTGTCCATCATTATGTTAGTATCTAATAATGTTAGTAACATCTTGTTATTATATCTACAGGTGTGAGAGCCTACCTTTACCATCAGGGATACTTGATATGTTCAGTGATACAGGTACTGATAGAAAATCATCAAATGATGATGACAATGAACACAAAGGAAGAATTCGTTCTTTTGCCCATGAAGCAGGAAATTGGGCAACATATGTGTACATACCATGTAAGCTTTGTGATCTATTTCTGTCAACTACTGCAATCAATGTTTCACTATTCAATCACTCATGACAGATAGTTTCAAGGTAGTCCTCCTTGATATTAACACAGACAAGTTAGCAATGATTCTCCAAATAAAACTGTTATAACAATTTATAGGTAAACAAAAACATCAATATTAGTTGAAGAAATGTCATTTGCTGTTAGTTGAAACTTTTTGTTTGTTTGATTTTCATTATCACTGATGTCTAATTGTGATGAAGTATGAAGTAGGTGTAGTTACCTAGGAATTTAAATCATGTGTATTTCAAAAATGTTACAAAATATCAGAAGTTTAATGAATGCTTAGAGAGATCAAGTAGTCAATCCCTGGATACACAGGAACTGTATTTAAACAACACCTTGGTGTGTCATCACAGGGTATGTCTTGACAAACATACCAAAAGTTAGTACCTGTATATTATCAACTCTGTAGCAGATGTACATATTTTTATATGTGGATCCAATCATAATACTTAGAGTAATTGTGCCATGACATAGCCTGGATGCCAACTAGTGTTGTACTATTAAAACCACAGTGTGAGTGGACGTTATAGTAAAGATACTGTATAGGAACTAGACTAGTAATGACAACTATCCAGTAAGTAGC
The DNA here is from genome assembly GCF_964340395.1 of Glandiceps talaboti. Classification (NCBI taxonomy): domain Eukaryota; kingdom Metazoa; phylum Hemichordata; class Enteropneusta; family Spengelidae; genus Glandiceps; species Glandiceps talaboti. Next base: position 1,251,756 of record NC_135555.1, on the reverse strand, counting down.
ATGTTATCTTTGGAGATGTTAGAGATTCTTATTAGTTTTAAATACTTGTGTTTTCATGTGAAATATTAGAAAATTTGACTTCAGGTGGAATAATAAATCAAGTTTCCTTCCCAGTGAAAAGCTGTTGTGCTAGAGTCTTTGCTGTATGCTGTGAGATTTGTCGTCCCTTCCTGTGTAACTGACTGTTTGGTAACACTTGATAGTTTAAGATCCGAAGTAGAACGACAACCTACTTTCAAAGTCTATTACACTATTAAATGTGTATGGTGCTAAATGATTACTTTACATTGAGTTGTGTGGAATATATCCACAATTAATACACAACACCCATGTTTTCATATATGTAAATTTTCTTGTAGATAATCCTGATGAAAAGTTCCATCAGCTGATTTCCTCACTCCTACAAGTAGTGCCTTCAAATCTGGATATGCAAACAGTAGAAGACTTCCATATAAGTTTGTCTAGGACAGTTATTCTTCGCCATCATTGGATTGATTCATTTATTGACTCTGTAAGACAGAGGTTGAGTAATTGGCCGTCATTTACATTGACATTTGAAACTCCAGAATTCTATACAAATGAGGAGAAAACAAGGTATGTAATTTGTGATATTTTCTGTTGTTGCAGAGTACTTAGTCTAGTTCCTATACAGTATTGTTGTGATTTATTGTGGTTAGAAACCACAGTTAGTATCCAGACTACAGAGTACAGACTTCTACCCCAATATGCCTAAAATACTTGAATGGGAATATGTTTACCCAGTGTATTTACACTTCCTGTACATACACTAACAAACTTTTTTACCTGTTTTTTTATTTCTCATCTGTATGGCCACTTTAAATAGACACAGATTGATTTTTTTTTACCAAATTCATAGATCTTTCCTTGGTTTGAAGATTTCAGCAGGGCATGATAATTTATTATCATTGACAACTGAAATTGACCAGAGCCTGGGTGAATTCAGACTCCCTAAGTTTTATGAGGTAAGCAAATCTATCATTTTCACCTGCGTGAACCATAAATTAGTTCTATTTTTGACATTCTAAATCTTGCATCTTAAAAATTGAACATTTTTCGATATTTTTAACTTCTTCAATCTTTTTTTCATGGTTGCTATCAGTTATAGTTATGTTTCTATGGTAACTTCATACTATAATTGTTATCATTACAGGATCCATCATTCCATATCAGCATTCTGTGGTGTGTCGGTGACATCAGGTCAAAGGTTAAAAGTAATCTGATGATATCATTACAGGTAAACATTGTATTTGTCATTCCAATAATCATAGATCAGGAAATGAATGAAGTGGAAATTGCAAAATTTCCTAAATTAATATATTGTTAATCATGATATTGAAATTGTGATATTCAATTCTTACATTTATTTTACTTGCAGCAATGTTTGTTCTGATCAGTAGGATACACTAAGATGTTGTGTTTGTTTGCTTTACTCCAAGGTGGCTTAATACAATGTATAGTACCATACGTAACCTGAGACGTAACTAACCTAAGGAACATTTTCAAGAAGTTTTCTGGTGATTGACTCGTCCTCAAATTCATTTGTGTTTGTGTTTCAACTATACCATACTTGGACATTGTATGAAATACATACAAACCTGTACCCTGGTAAACATACCTTGTGAATATTTTGAACAATTATCTTGCTTTGGAGTTGTTCCCAAGATTGAGAGTGAATGATATGATACTTTATAATAGTATTTTCATGAAATTCATTCAAATGAGAAATATCAAATCTTGACAATATTAACCAAACCTTCTTTCTTCATTTCAGAAAACATTTGATGATTTCATGTGTCGATGTCCAGCCTACAGGAAACTTAATGCAAAGGAACTACGCTGTAAAACTGGCAACAAACATTTTTCATTTTGGTTGAGATGACCCCAGTTGTGTAATTTTTAACCGACTCATAATATCAGGAAATAGTGTCAAGATGAGTCAATAGAAGTGGAATATAGTTATTCTGTATTGATATCTCTAATAGTCCAGGTGAAGAAATAGATGTCATGACTTCTAGCAAACATATCCAAAGCAAATCTGTGTCTCATCACAGAGTGACTTTGTCAGGGAGTACTAACCAGTGACATAGATGCTGAACACTGTTACAATGAAAAGAATAATAGCTGACATGATTCCAGCAGGACAAGATGAGATGACAGCTCTCGAGGCAAATCTGTTGCTCACTTCAGAAAGACTTCTATCAGGGACTATTTAGCAATTTAGCAGTGACAAAGACTTTAATGCTCTTACAATCAAAATAAAAAGTTGACATCATTTTAGCAGGACACGATGATATGACAGCTCTCAAGGCAAAACTATTACTAAACTGAAACATTAAAGTTACTTTACTGATGAAAATAATGACAAGAATAAAATCATTTACTGCATGGGTAGAGTTGTACCTTTAAGATCTCATATTTGTCAGGATTGAACATAGAACAATAATATTGTATTCTTTCTTTAAATTCTTCTTTTTTCTTTATAGCCCCCCCCCACACACACACACAGACAGACAGAGACACAGCCAGACACACACACAGACAGCCACACACAGACAGACAGACACAGACACACTCAATGGCTTATGATAATATAAACTATATTTTAAATCTGAAACAAAAAGTAACCAACAAGAAACATAAAGTTGCAGACTAATAACCAAAATGTAGTTTTTCTAACATGTTCATCAGCTTGGTAGATCAAATAATTTACAAACGTTATAACACATTCAAGCAGTTAAAAGTTTTTACCATTGAGCTTCTGATCTGTCTTTGTCGACGATTCTCATCAAAATGACAAACCATAGTTAGAGCTGACCACTAGGTGGCGGTATGCCGATGTGGATATTAGGAAGTTCGATGCCCCCATCTGTTTTATTTTTCAGATCAAATGATTTACAAATGTTATAACACATTCAAGCAGTTCAAACTTTTTACCATTGAGCTTCTGATCTGTCTTTGTCGACGATTCTCATCAAAATGACAAACCATAGTTAGAGCTGACCACGAGGTGGCGGTATGCCGATTGTGGATAGTAGGCAGTTCGATGCCCCCATGTTTTATTTTTCAAAAGGAAGTTATTCCATGATCATGTCTAAAAACATATAAAATACAAATGAAACTGAAAACTGCTAAATTCTTTGTAAAAACAATTCTAATGAGTTTTGTACTCTGTATGTATCCGTCACGTGAGGAAAGAACTCAAAGAAGCAGCAAACATTTTACACTGAAATTCTTTATTTTTTACAAAAAAAATTATGGCTAGAAAAAGGAAAACCCTGTATTTTCCTGCAGCAGGTGACATGATCATTTGTGCACCAATCTGAGCCATTAATGTCAAATATAGAACACAATTTGTGTGTATATGATCAAATGAAGTTGTAAAGTTATCCCTTTCATACCTAAACTCCCATCTGGCAATATTACTGATAGTTTGATTAACATGGCTGACAAAATATCCATGTCTACATTTTGTTTTCACTTTTTAATTTCTGTCATTTCATTTGTCAAGTTTCTTCATGAATGACTGTCTTGGTTACAGCAATACTAATTAATGCTCCCTAAGTTGTTATTATTTTTCATTGCAACAGTTGAAATATGTACTCTGACTTATGAGAATATGAGAGCCCCATGACACGTAATTGTAAGTGTGATGTACTCAGGGTATTTGCATGAGCACTTGTAGTGTTCTCTGTGGCCATACTTTCATGAGCATAGCAAATAAAGTGCAGCAGAAAACTGTGCATGCATGCAAATACCCCTGAGTACCCACACTGGCATTGATATGGTATGGAGTTCTTTTTCTTTTTTTTTACATATATTATCATAAATAGCAAATATCTGTAAAAATCATACTTTGTGATGATCAGATCACATGATTTTGAATGCAAGGAACAATTGCACCGTCATTTGCATACATTATGCAATAATGTTTTGATATTGCACTGCCATGCAAATACCACTTAAAATTAGGGGAAACTTAGGAAGTTTTTGAAGTAGAGGTCAAACTAATCTTAAGACTTTAGAATCCAAAATGGCCACCATACACCGTAGGAATAAAAGATGGTTGTTTTTTTGAATACAAGATGGTGATCCCCATTCACTTCTTTCAGTCAATCTATCAATTTGATTGTATGAATGGACAGCCAAAGTATATGTAGCACTTCTGTTGTCTTACTACAAGAAAACTTTAATCCTCTAAATTGTAGTTCAATGGGTGTTTTCTCTGCTAATCCTGATGTGGGAGCTTGGTAGTAGATTTTGGAGACATTAGCATAGAAACAACCAACACCAAACATCCAAAGAGTGTTGTTGCCATGGTAACTACTGTTACAACTAATGTGTCTTGTTGGTTTCCAATTGGTACTTGGAATGTAAGTGGACCATCCTCCTGTAGTTAGGAAAACACATAATACATTTTGAAAAGGTAAAATTTCTACATGGGGTTTGACACTGTTAGTTTCTATATCCTGTTATCCACTTTTCCTGGTGTTATGTACTCATTTATCATTAGTATACTGTATTTATATATTCCTATTTCTGGCAATAAAATGAATATATATATGATGTCATTAACTGAGAAACTAACATGTAAGTACACCTATGAGGGCACACTGACTTTCACCATCAATGAAGAATTCTTATACTTACGGTATTGTAAGTCAGTAGTTGCCATTGGCAACGTTTGTGATCTGTCACTGAACACCTAGTTTCATACAATGCACCACAGTCAGTTGTGTTTGAGTCTTGGTTTACATCACCTGAAAAAGAAAAGAAAATTACTTTTTAGTTGAAATCTTTCTTTTACATTCATTCTGTTGCAACTTGAAATATAATAGTTAATATTATAAAATCAAAACATGTCAAGTATTGAAGTCACTTTACGTCATGTGACAGAAATTACATAAACCTCATTGGTTTTAAACAATCAACTCAATCTAAGCAGACGGTAATAATGTATTATTGCCTATATTTGTCTTCATTCAGCCAAGGAAAACACTGATGAGCTATTAAACGGCCCTTGTCATGTCAAATCAGAGACAAGAAGTGACATAACCCATAGGTCACTACTACCTTGAACATTTTGGCTTGTATTTCAATCACCACTTTGGCAGTGAAATATTATTTTGTTTGCAAAAAGGTGAAAATTAGTGAAGAAATTAACAAAGCCAATTCATTAAGGGAATGGATATCGATAACCATGCCATTTGGACAAAGTGTGCCAGTACATGACATGGAAAATTATTGCCCAGGTTTGATGTATTGAATTGCATCAATAATACATGTAACTGTTGTTTCATACTGCATTGATATCCAGGGACAATTGTTACAGTATAATATCTGGATGGTGAGAGAACAAACAATGACAATACAGAGAAGAGGTCAATATAAAAACAACAACAATGAAGTATTAAGTTGTGTGGGGTAGTCTAGTTCTATCCATTCACTGATCTCAAGATCTCTCTTTTCGTCTAGCTCAATGAGGTTCTAAGATGAAATTTCAAATGTAACCAAAGCCACCTACACAGTCATTAACATCACATCTTTATTAATCAATCACAGAATTCTACCCAATAATATGTTAGTGTTTGTTTGAGAGCAGTTAAGTAATATCCAAATATGGTACATTTGCCATATCAGGATGCTACGTTTACATCATTCTAACAGTTAGGGGTTTACTCATTTACATGAACAACTTTTGTTCATGATTTGTCATTGAGCTTACAGGGTGACCATATGTAACAACTATACTATGTGTGGGGTTACCAATCTATGAAACATACTAACATAATTTGGGGGATATCACATGGGTATTACCAATCTATGAAACATACTAATAGTAACACAATTTGGGTGACAGCACGTGGTATTACCAATCTATGAAACATACTAATACTAACACAATTTGGGTGACATCACGTGGGTATTACCAACCTTTGCAATGAAGAAGTAGAAATGGAAGTGGTAATGTTGTAGCTGTATACTGTACATCGTCTATTTCAGATGGCTGTTGGTATCGTAAGTGAATTGGTAAAACTGTTTGACTTGATAAGACATCATCACCTTTATTATATAACTTAGAATACACAGCTATAGTGTGGCTTGGTGAAAGATAGGATGGCTTTTCAGTGTCTATGTCTTCAAATATTAAAACCTACAGGGAATAGAAATTATGTACAATGTATTTAATGTGAAGTACTTTGACACATGGATATCATTAAAAAGTGTGCTGTACAGTGTAAATAACTATGACATGGTATATTTCATGTGATTCTAATATCCACAGCCACCCACACAGTCATTAACATCATGTCTTTGTTAATCAATCACAAAATTCTTACCAATTACACAGTCCTCCATAAAGTTAGTGTTTATTGGGGCAATTATGTAATTTCCAAATAGGGTTTATTTGTCAGCTCAGGATGCTACTTATACACTGTTTACATCACTATAGCAGTTGGGGTTCACTGATTGGATGAACTTTATGTGCTGATTGAGGGACTTTGACCAGATGTGGTTTAGTTAGAAACGAGGTTGGCATCCAGACTACCTTAACCCCACACTCCCTATCCTATCTCCCCTTCATCATTGGCATCATAGGATGAACATTTACTCTTCATGAAGAAAGCCATGGAAAACACACTTTTAGAGTTTGGGTTGGCATTGTTGCTTGAGTTGGTTAATATGTGTTTTTGGCAATTCTAATGAAGAGTACCAAATGAGGTAGCCTGTTTACTGCTGTATGGTTTTATGGCAATATTCTAATAAGTAACAAAACTGAAGGGTTTTCTTTCTAGTATGACATTCTTACCTTTGTATTGTTGTGTTGATGTCTTGATTTCATTTGATAGGTATCTATGTAAATAGAACTAGGTAGAGTTTGCCATTGAAGTATTTCACAGAACACAGTGTCTGGTGCAGACTTGAGGTTCACTTCTATGTCTGTTATCACATCTCTGTAATGGAAATCAAATTTAACAATGGTAACTTACTGACAGTTAGAATGGTCAATCTGTACTTGAATTCAATAGTACTTACATTGTACAATAATCCATACCCCCTCCACTATCTATGAATACTCACTCTTGGTACTAAAGCACTAGTAGTACAGGTATTTAAAAAAAACCGGCAGACAATTATAAACATGTAAAACTGGTTTGGCCATTTCTATTTTTAAATAACAATTGGCCAATATAACTTTCATTTCAACACATACACTCAAACACAGAGTAATAAAAAACAAAATAGAACCCTCATTTTAACCCTAAGTTGGGAGTGTCCCTCTAAGATGCTTCTCTTGAATGCTTCTTTTTGAAAATGGCTGCAAAGTCTTGAGTTATCACTGACATATGGCATGTTATTTCCAATATTTTATAGAATCATACTATGACATTGACAAGTCCATATGTAGACTAAGGACACCGCAATCCTTAGTAATGTCACAATTCAACTTCACAGTATCTGACTTTAGGACACCACAATTCTTAGCACCACTGCATGAGCACAACACATCAATTTCACTGTTTGTAGGACTTAGTACACTGCTTAGCACTATCACAACACATCTCTTTATTCCACTGTTTGTAGACTTAGGGCACCACAATTATTAGCACTATATCATAGTACAACACATCTTAACTTATTTATGCCCCTGTTTACTAATCTGACTTTGGACACCACAATTCTTAGCACTATATCATAGTACAACACATTTTAACTTATTTATGCCCTGTTTTATACTAATCTGACTTTGGACACCACAATTCTTAGCACCATCACATTACTCTCCTAACACATCTTTAATATTCCCCTGTTGACTAATCTGACTATCCTTTACAAACTTATTGAAATTAAATGAAGTGAAGTGAAGTGAAGTGAAGTGAAGTGAAGTGAGAGAAAAAATTGATGCCCATTACGTACCTGTGGAAGCCTTTATTTTTAGCTGATCGATGTATGGTAACCTTGTTGTCAAGGCAATAAGTTTTGGTAACATCTTCTGAAGAAACTTCTCTATCGACTTTAATAATAATAAACGAAGATTATATTTGAAGTTAAACATTTGGTATTTTAATGTACTTCAAAATAATATGACAAAATATGACAAACATAACAACAAAACTGTCTTGGCATCTGTTGTTGAAATTAAATTTAATTAAATTCAACTTGAAATTTAATTTATTTTGGCAAGACTTTAAAAGTTCCTTTTGATCCTTTCATCTGTTGCTGCTCAAACGATGAAGGCTGAATATATTGTCTTTGGGACGCTATGAGGTTAGACACGTCATGGATAGCTCTGCATGTATACGCTACGTGGTTTCCACAGAGGGACGACGTGTCGAACCTCATAGCACATCCAGAGCTAGTACTAGTAGTAGTAGTACTATAGTGTCTGGGATGAGCGTGTGATAATGATATCTGCTGCAGAGCTTCAACTCTGCGGAATTACTTGATCAATATAGAACTTGTGGATAGGTCTACCATTCTGTAATGACGGGACACGATTACCTCTTCATTGTCCATAGAACTTTTATAGAACAGAATAAATTCCCGTATTTTTAAAGCGTCTGCTCTATCAATATCAGCACAGTTGTGTCATCGAAAAGCCGCACATTTGTTCATGTAATTCTTACCGGACTGTAATCTTCCCGCGAGTTCTTCGGGCATGTTGACCTGTATGCTATCACCGCATACAGGACTGCATACCAGAGCTATACATGCCAGAAGTAAGGCGTCGATACCCATGTTATCTTCACCAACAGCCTAGCACTGTAGCAGACTACACATATACTTCCCTTTCAAGAGCCCATGGGCGCAGCCATATTGAATACATGTAATGAATAAATTATTTTCACAAGACGCCCTCAACAGTCGAAAGTAATAATCTAAATTCCAATTTCCATGGAAATTAGTATTCAAGGCCAAGATTATATTATCCATTCTCAAGTACTAAAAGCAAGTGTAAAAGATATAAAAATACAAACCGTTTGAAGCTTTGTCTTGTCTTATTAACCTGGCTAGTCATAACTACTTTTAGTAGGTCTAGCCTAGAGATTATTTTCCCAAATATTCATGATTCTTTATGGAATGCAGTTTCTTTAAATGTGTAATTTATCAACTTTGATTTTCACATTATTAGCATTTTATTTTCCAAGAAACTAAACTAAACCAATGATTTATAGAATTTATGGTGAATTTACGGGGTAGGGGTGGAGGCAACCCCCCCCCCCCCTTACCCCTTTACACACCCTAAACAAATGTCATATCCTTGCCTAAATGAACCCACAGTATATAATACACATCTCATCATCACATAAAATATCAAACATGTAATAGATACTGACTCCTGATTGGCTGATGCTGTAATAGATACTGACTCCTGATTGGCTGATGCTGTCATTTGCACACGTCATTCACACTTTTTACACCTACCTTCAAGGTACAAATACATATATTATTAATATTGTGCTACACATCTCCTCACAACATAAACATATCAAACACATACATATATTACTAATATTTAAAATTTATTTATTGAAAAAAAGTCACTGTAATAGATTGTGGGTATTTTCCTGAAGTAAAAAGTTTACAAAGTTTGAAAATATTTGTTAAAACTGAAAATGTATTATTCATTAGATTTTTTTACAAGAACAACATTTTTTTACAAGAACAACAAGAACAACAACAAGAACAACAACAAGAACAACAACAACAACAACAACAAGAAGAACAACAACATAAAAATAACAATAATAATAATAAATACAGTGATGAGTGAGTTACTGTAACATTAATTCAATTGCAATATATAACACTAAACAAAATACAAAATTTCTTTCAAATATAGTTTTATCTTCACAGCTACCAATATGTAAAATAGTCCAGTTAATTCCACCATTTTGTTATCTCTCATCCACAGGTTTTTGAATCCAGAATTTTGAAATGAAGTCTTTAATTCATCTTGTTTTAGTTCTCTACTACACTACAAAATACATAAGGGTTGCATAGGATAGTGAAATGTAAATGAAAAACTTGACTATTGACTTGGTAGAATAACAGCCACCACACTTAGGGTAGTTTTAACTAAAATTATTACAAAAGTCATCAGTTACATGTATCTGCTGTATGCATATTTTCATCATGGTAAAAGAGAGAGGTTGTTATAATATTACTATATTAAAAGCATGTGAAATGAGCTTTCATAATGTACATAAAACTGCATAAAACTGACGTCTTATAACGTACATAGCACAATTGTAGGGAAACAAACCAATGTTGCTATTAAGTAGTATTTTTTTTTGTGTTGGTTATGATTTATTTGACACCGGTACTTGTGTTAAGTAGTTTGCCATTAATATTTATCTTGCTGTGAAAACCAGACATTATTGAACTTGTTTTTAATAAATAAATTTCATTTTTTTTTCAACTGACTGGCACAAATGTTACTCAATCTGACTATAAAAATCTGATCAAGGAAACGGCTCACTTTGCCTTTTTTTTAAAACCCCCCAAAAAACCCTCTATTTCACATCTCTCCTTTATGCTCTCTTTTGTCTATATATATCAGGTGACTGCATCTATATATCAGGTGACTGTGTCTATATATCAGGTGACTGCGGCTATATATCATGTGACTGTCTTCCTCCTTGATACAGCAAAATGAAGTGTTTGTATATGTAGTTGATGTTTTCAATTCATAATTGTACCCGTACACCTTATACAACTAGTAACACTGAAGTAAAACACTTTCTCTATGTGCTACACTCATTTATAGCAGTCATATCAAGTGGAAAAGTACAATGTTTCAATTAGTTTATTTACAAGCCCAGCATGTGGCCTTTCTAATGTGGTCAATTAGCAAATGAAAGAGTATACTTTTAGACTTGTTGTGGATGCTATAAATGATTGTGGTACATACAGAAAATGCTTTATTTTGGTGTTATGGGTTGTAAATGACAAATAAAGTCAAAAGGATGCTATGACCTGTCTATTTGATTTCAGTGATAAACAATACATTTTACCCAGCTTCACACTTGGGGTGTCACCATCTTACCATCAATGAAGTTGTCTTGTTTCTGAACTAGCCATAGAGGGCATTTAATTTGTAAATTTGTTTGTGAGATTGAAGGTTGACAGAGTCAGTCAGTTTATGAACAGCATGTAAATGGATAGGGTGAGGATATTAAGAAGGTGATAACATTGCATACACTGCATGGACAACATGTAAATGAATAGGGAGAGGATATTAAGAAATGGTGATAACTTAACTCCAGAAACACAGTCAGTAAACAGTTGTTGTCTATCCAAATGTGTGTATTTTTGTTGTTATTTATTGCCAGTTGCATTTCAACTGTCTAGCTCTCTTTTACATTTTGGATATAAAGTGACAGCTAATCTAAGTATCACTGCTGCAATTTTGGTGGTCAAATGTAAATGTTAATGGGTGTAATTTTATCACTGACCTAGGTTGTAAAATCAGAAAGGATGATTGTAATATTATAACTAACCTAGGTGGTAAAATCAGAAAGTGAATGGTTGTAATTTTCTGACCGAGCTAAGTGGTAAAATCAGAAAGTGAATGGTTGTAATTTCTGACTGAGCTAATTGGTAAACTCAGAAAGTGAATGGTTGTAATTTCTGACCGAGCTAGGTGGTAAACTCAGAAAGTGAATGGTTGTAATTTTCTGACCGAGCTAGGTGGTAATTAAACTCAGAAAGTGAATGGTTGTAATTTTCTGACCAAGCTGTTAAAATGGTATTTTTGCAATGGTCAGTAAACCCAAGTAACAGTCTGGTGAAATTTAAACATACTTCAAATATTGGTGAGGAACCAAGAACTGAGTACCTTGGGTACATTTTACCTACTTATTGTTGTTAGTAAAAACATTAATTTATGACCACATTAGTTATTATTTAACAACACATCTATCTAGCAATTATAATCAAATAGTTACAGTCAATCCACTCATACTTTTCAATGTGGTCAACTTCAGGTGAATATTGAGGAAGTTCATAAACTCATTAATGCACTCCCACTCCCAGGTAAAATTTCATGGTTATGAGTTGATACAAATGTTCCTCAGCAGACATAAAAATTACCACTAATATCACATCAATAATGTAAACAGTGTATGAACATCGATACAAAGTATTCTAGACGTGGTGCCATGTTTTGTTATTCAATTCAAATTTGCCTCAATCATACATCTACATGTAAATCACATTTACTTTAGTAATATTATTGGTCTAGGTGGTCAAATCAACATGTGAATGGTTGTTTTTCTGACTAGTCTAGGTGGTCAAATCAACATGTGAATGGTTGTCTTCTGACTAGTCTAGGTGGTCAAATCAACATGTGAATGGTTGTCTTCTGACTAGTCTAGGTGGTCAAATCAACATGTGAATGGTTGTTTTTCTGACTAGTCTAGGTGGTCAAATCAACATGTGAATGGTTGTTTTTCTGACTAGTCTAGGTGGTCAAATCAACATGTGAATGGTTGTTTTTCTGACTAGTCTAGGTGGTCAAATCAGAACGTACATGTAAATGATTGTGTTTTTCTGACTACCCAAGTTAGTAAAAAATTGAATGGTTATTCATGGCTAACTTCGGAGGTCATATCAAAACCATAAATGGTTGTTTTTATAGGACAACCATGGACGTCAAATCCTGTATCTGGTAAAGACAAAACAATGTATACCAGTGATGTTATAAAAATGGTTATTTTACAATGTGATATGTAAGGCTATGTGTTGATTGTAAAACAGTACATCAAAAGTCTGTAAATGATAGTGATCCACACCTCCAGGTCAATGTATAGCTGTTTGTGATAATGATTTGTCTAATCTTTTCACCAGGAACGTTTTTAATTTGCCTTTCCCCTTTACTGTCACATAACCTCTTGACTGACAGGTAAAACCAAGCTGAGTTAACACTTTACTGGTTTCTTCTGTTACCTAGGAAACAAATCAAACATAAAACAATCAAACTACTGTATTTTTTTTTGTATTTAAGAGTTTTATTGGGTGTATAAATTTAAAGCATTACATACCTTCCTTCTAATTTGTTACATTTCATAACAAAAGACAGAAAAATGAAACAATTTATCTTAGGTATGGTATAAGGGAGTCCATTTCTTTATGAAAGAGAGTAGAGGTTTCTGACTTTCCTTTGAAAGGTAGAGGGGATTAGATGAAAGGCAGACAGGATGAGATGAAAGGTAGAGGGGATGAGATGAAAGGTAGAGGGGATGAAATGAGAGGTAGAGGGGATGAGATGAAAGGTAGAGGGGATGAGATGAAAGGCAGAGGGGATGAGATGAAAGGCAGACAGGATGAGATGAAAGGCAGAGGGGATGAGATGAAAGGTATAGGGGATGAGATGAAAGGCAGAGGGGATGAGATGAAAGGTAGAGGGATGAGATGAGAGGTAGAGGGGATGAGATTGAAGGTAGAGGGATGAGATGAGAGGTAGCGGGGATGAGATCGAAGGTAGAGGGGATAAGATGAGAGGTAGAGGGGATGAGATCGAAGGTAGAGGGGACGAGATGAGAGGTAGAGGGGATGAGATGAAAGGTAGAGGGGATGCGTTGAAAAGTGGAATAATACAATTTACCTGTATATGACCAATGACACCTGTGGAATCCATACGACTTGCTACATTGACTGTATTTCCCCAGATATCATACTGTGGTTTTCTAGCTCCAATTACTCCGGCTACTACAGGACCATGGTTTATACCTAAAATACAATTTATAATTAATACTATTAAAACTTACTATTAAACTATACTGACAATTCATTTGTATTCAAAAGATACTGTTTTAATAAAAAAGCTTTGATTTGTTCAAAGGTTGTTACATTTTATGAAGTATTTGTACATGTTTGTTATTTCTGACATTTCATATTATCATCATTATCCACATATTAAAAACCAAACTTTAAAGTGATGCACTAAATGAAAAAAAATTCTTATCCTTTAGAATAATATTTGAATACAAATCACAGAATTGGTGAAAATTAGTTTTCTTGGTCCCCTATTAAAGCATAATGAAAACCAGCCAAGATAGCATTAACCTCACCATTTTCCAATCTAGACTATAATTTAAAAAAAACAACTTAATATAATATATTTTTAGTGATTTTTATCATTAGATAGTTGTAGTGTAGTTGTAGTTCTTTGCAATTTCATTTTTTTTGTAAAGAAATTTTCATTTTGTGTGTTATTCTGTTTTTGTCTGGTTCCTTTGGTAATTCCCAAGGGAATTGATTTTTGTTATAAATAAATAGACATCCATAATACCATGCACAAGCCAACTTATTGCCTTTGAGCAGAAAATATGGATTATATACCCTGGTCATTCTACATCAGGACAACCTGTATCTATGTCACTGGTTCCATTTTGCTCAAAGTATGAGTAAAAACATTCCAGAATGCCATTATTTAACCAATTTTTCATAAATTATGCTTTAAGAGGTATCAATATATTATTCACCGATATTTTTCTTGATTCAGCTAGAAAATACTCATATCCAAAGGTTTTTGTCACTACTTGTCTAATGACTCATAGTGACAAGGCTCCTTAGGTCGCTTGTATTTTCCCTGGTTGAATGAAAGACAAATATTGGGGAATACTACATGCAGTAAATGAAATAACATGTTCTTACCCATTCTCAGTTTGAAATCATTAAATGAATGTTTATTTATGAGTTCTAGTTTTGTCATCATAGCCATAGCAAACTCAGTCAGAACACCAACATAATACAAGGCTTGTTTGGAATGGGCTTCATCCTGGAGTAAAGAAAACAAAAAACAAATATAATTATCTGTGTTGACTTTATCAGTTTTAAAAACACTTACAGTCAGAAAACTTGGCATAACAAATTTCTTTATATGTGTTTTACCCAGTTTGTTTATAATGTGATGAGTTTAGAGCAGTTTCTAAAATTTAACTATTTATTATTTTATGGTTATCATATCATTGGTACAAAACCCATTGGAAATCCAACAAACTTTTGACTCATTGGACATTCAAGTAATTAAGTAACTGACAACATGGTTTCTGTGACTGCGACTATGAAATAACTTACTTTATCATTATCTGCGACCAACTCTTCATCAATCCTTTCCAATGTATGTAACGGTTTATCATCATCACCATCACCTTGATCTTTCAGTTCATGAAGACCAGCCGCTGCCATATAGGTACTACCAATAGTTTTGATCTTTTCAACACAACTATATTTAGGTTTGGATAACAGCTGATACAAATAGACACAGAGAATGAAATGATTGAAACGATGTTAGCTATAGTAATTTCAATTTACATGCATTTATATCAATATCGAAACAGACTTAACACCTTCATCTGACAATTTCAGATGTCAAATATATTATCTACCATCGATAATATTTCATCAATTTGGTACATAAGTGTATCATTCCCAATGATGTCTTTTGTTTATCAGATATGCCATATAGTCAATGTACACCTTGAGTACCAGAAACTGTCTTGGTACATATAGTTCATGGCCTAATTTAGATAGCAATACAGATAATATGACATTGTTTGTCATACTGGTATGTTAGACACTATGAATACATGCAATCATCAATGGTAACACATATATGTATGTCCTAGCTTGGTAAGTGTGATTAAGGTAGGCCATACAAAACATACACATTCAAATGAATATGATGGAAAAAAATTGCACTAACCTCATCAAAATCAGCTATAATTTCATTTAATAGTCGTAAACATTCCAAGCCTTCCTTGTTGACATCTGTTTCTGTATAAAACTCTTTATAGTTTGGTATAGATGCAAACATAACAGCTATCAAACTGTATCTTTGGTGGTACAGTTCCTAAAGAATCAATGGTATAGATGCAAACATAACAGCTATCAAACTGTATCTTTGATGGTACAGTTCCTAAAGAATCAATGGTATAGATGCAAACATAACAGCTATCAAACTGTACCTTTGATGGTACAGTTCCTAAAGAATCAATGGTATAGATGCAAACATAACAGCTATCAAACTGTACCTTTGGTGGTACAGTTCCTAAAGAATCAATGGTATAGATGCAAACATAACAGCTATCAAACTGTACCTTTGATGGTACAGTTCCTAAAGAATCAATGGTATAGATGCAAACATAACAGCTATCAAACTGTACCTTTGATGGTACAGTTCCTAAGGAATCAATGGTATAGATGCAAACATAACAGCTATCAAACTGTACCTTTGATGGTACAGTTCCTAAGGAATCAATGGTATAGATGCAAACATAACAGCTATCAAACTGTACCTTTGATGGTACAGTTCCTAAGGAATCAATGGTATAGATGCAAACATAACAGCTATCAAACTGTACCTTTGATGGTACAGTTCCTAAGGAATCAATGGTATAGATGCAAACATAACAGCTATCAAACTGTACCTTTGATGGTACAGTTCCTAAGGAATCAATGGTATAGATGCAAACATAACAGCTATCAAACTGTATCTTTGATGGTACAGTTCCTAAAGAATCAACAATGAAACCAAATCTTTATATTGACTTGTGTGGAGTCATTGCAACAAATTCATCTGTCATGAATCTATTACTGTAGAACACTTACCAAGAACTGTTTTTGATAATGAGATTTTAAAACCCTAGTGTTTCATTATAATTAAAACTTGGGTGAGAAAAAAAAGTTGTTCGGCAAAGCTATGGAAAAGGTTTGTCCAGAACGACAGAATAATCCTATTTTACCCTGACTGACATGACAGCATTAATACAAGAACCTGGGTTTGAATCATGGATCTGTACACTCAAAGTTTACGGGTGTAGTATGGATTTACCAATACATGAATATATATTGCAGCTTTTAAACCTTATTCTGAGAAAATATCAATATACTTACATCAGATTTCATACCACTTTTCAAGAAGTGCTCTGCAACATGTTTGGGTAAGACATTTTCTAGGAGAACTTTGTTCAATGATTCCATTGTTTCCACTTCTTCTTTTTCAACACCAAATTTAGACTGCCATAAAAAGTCCAATCTTGCAGTATATTCCATCTGTAAAATATCACAAAATCTTACAATGGTGGATGATATTAGTACAAATATATTTCAAGCATCAAAAATGCATTCCTCAAGACATGTTATTATTCATATACAAGAATCTCATTGTTTGCCAGACGTAGAAACAAAACAAAATAAAAGTAAACAAAAAAAACCCAAACAACCTACAACAAAATGGGAAAAAGTATAAACAGACCAGAGACAGCAAGAATGCAAAAATGAAGATACAAGTCGGGTCACATCAAATGTATTGACAATTGCCCTCCATACTATTTGTGTACATTTTCAGATTTCATTACAGAATCAAGCCATTAGCTAAGGAAGTGGGGTTTCTTATCTTTCTTATCACTGAATAATGTTTGTTGGCAATATTTACAAATGTGATAAAGCACTATTACATAACACATCAGGCAAAGCTAAGCTCAATATCTAAGTGCGAAGCCCCTAATGTCATATCAGTTGTTATCAGTTTTACTGACCCATTATCAGTGACATTGCAAATAGCTTTAGAGATGCAAACAATTTTTATGACACCCGACTTGCTGGCTCACCAAGTCAGGAAAGTTGCACTTGAACTGCTAATGCAAAGAATCCGTCATGATTATTTGTCATTCAGATCTCTGTATTCAATTCTCATTGCCTTTTCAACTGCAACAAATACTATGTGATTAGATTAGATTAGATTAGATTAGATTAGATTAGATTAGATTAGATTAGATGTAGTCAGTTGTCCATAAAACATGGAAATTCATCTTGACACCAGGCAAACATCAAACTTAATAAAAGACGACTTACATGCAGACACAAATCACCAATTAAATCATGCATACAGAAAGTCAAAACCATTTTGGAAAGACAAATTGAAATACTAACCTGTCTGTCTAGTATAACAAGTGTAATAAATAATGTTGCAAGATATAGTATACCTCCCCATCTTGTCAGTAGAAAGTCATCGTTCCTGATAGGTGGAAGAATCATATATTGAAATATTGGAAAATCTACAATGTTAAAAACTATCACAGTGTTTAATTTTAGCAACCTTTAAATTTTGATAAATTAATGTTAATAAAACTGGATTTCAAATTATGTTTATCAGAAAGAAAACAATATGTTCTGAGTTGGGGTACTTTTTTCATCAAAGGTTTAACATTTAGTAATCTTTAGAGTGGCTTGGAATCTGTTGATAGCAGGTCTTTGACACTGTTGTTTGTTTCTGAATGACTAAAGTCATTGAGCATAATTTGAACATGATTGTGCCTCAGTCAACCCAGCTGTATAATCGGGGACCTGGTAGGATAGAGGTTGCAATGTGAATGCTTTAATCCTATGAGTTCATAGCGGCTGCAATGGATTGTATGCTCCCTGGGGAGCTGAAGTATAAAGGGCCATTGTGCTGCTATTGATCCATACCAGGGGTAATTATTGTGAGCACCTGGAGCTCTCAGAAGAACAGGTACATTTAATACTAAGAAACACTGCTTTGTCATACGTATCCAATAGATTGGACCTGTACTCACCCACTACTAAGAAACACTGCTTGTATCCACTAGATTGGACCTGTACTCACCCACTACTAAGTAACACTACTTGTATCCAATAGATTGGACCTGTACTCACCCACTACTAAGAAACACTGCTTGTATCCAATGGATTGGACCTGTACTCACCCACTACTAAGTAACACTGCTTGTATCCAATAGATTGGACCTGTATAACTCACCCACTACTAAGTAACACTGCTTGTATCCAATAGATTGGACCTGTACTCACCCACTACTAAGAAACACTGCTTGTATCCAATGGATTGGACCTGTACTCACCCACTACTAAGAAACACTGCTTGTATCCAATAGATTGGACCTGTACTCACCCACTACTAAGTAACACTGCTTGTATCCAATAGATTGGACCTGTATAACTCACCCACTACTAAGTAACACTGCTTGTATCCAATAGATTGGACCTGTACTCACCCACTACTAAGAAACACTGCTTGTATCCACTAGATTGGACCTGTACTCACCCATTACTAAGAAACACTGCTTGTATCCAATAGATTGGACCTGTACTCACCCACTACTAAGAAACACTGCTTGTATCCAATAGATTGGACCTGTACTCACCCACTACTAAGTAATACTACTTGTATCCAATAGATTGGACCTGTACTCACCCACTACTAAGAAACACTGCTTGTATCCAATAGATTGGATCTGTACTCACCCACTACCAAGAAACACTGCTTGTATCCACTAGATTGGACCTGTACTCACCCACTACTAAGAAACACTGCTTGTATCCACTAGATTGGACCTGTACTCACCCACTACTAAGAAACACTGCTTGTATCCACTAGATTGGACCTGTACTCACCCACTACTAAGAAACACTGCTTGTATCCACTAGATTGGACCTGTACTCACCCACTACTAAGAAACACTGCTTGTATCCACTAGATTGGACCTGTACTCACCCACTACTAAGAAACACTGCTCTGTCATATGTATCCAATAGATTGGCATGGGTGTAGTTAAAGACTAGTAAATAGACAGCTAATGCTATACCCATCAACACAGCTTTAAACCAATAGGCAATATGTAGAAATACCATAGTTGATGTCAATGCCAGTAGACAGGTGACTATAAAATACTGTGAAATAACACAACACATGGTAAGACATCAACAATATTATTGACTAGTTTATTAGTAGTGTGATACTTTCATACCAAAGCACACGTTTTACTCAAAACACGGAGAGGTTTCGTCTTAGAACTAAACACTTCAACTTTATTACAGTCCGCCATAGTTCGGAAAAAGCACATGTAACTTCCAATATATCAATACGCCAGTGATAAGGCTACTAATAACTCAGTACTGGTATACGTATCATTGGGTTAACAATAACGTAGTTCCTAAAATCATCACAGTAGCTAACCTAATAACTCACTGACTGACTGACTGATTCTTTAATAACTCACTATAATTCATGGATTATATAGAAACTCTTTGATACCTTGTTTGTTAACTCACTAACTCTTCGATACCTTTTTTATTAACTCACTAATTAACTCAATGATTGTTTAGCTTCTTACTTGATTATTCGGTAATTCATGAACTGACTGATTGTTTACCATCTCAACTCCAAACAGTAAGAGTACCGTAAAAACACAACATGAGAAAAACGTAACTTACCGGAGGAAACTGGCAAGTGAACTTGTATGGAGATATGTAATCTGAATCAGATGTATCATTGGTAGTAGTTGATGTTTTAGGCAATGTGGTTGGTAAAACAGTCACATCACAGTTAAGCTACATTAAGAATAATTAGTATACATAATTATAAATTTATATATACAGAAACAATTCCTCTATGGGAACCTTCTGGCTATATGTGATTTCTTTGGGTATGAATGCCCTGCAGGGCTAATATTCTTGCTTTACAGGATTTGAATCAGATGGAAGTTTTTATAGGCATGGTGTGGACAGGATGGCGTGCGGGGAATTGTCACTATACAGCAGCTGTAGTGTGAAAACTCATTAATACCACTAGAGTCACTTAAACAGTTGGAAATATCACATTATATTTTTTTAATTACCAATACCATATACAGTGTACATTTATATTATTGGTGTGTTCTTATTTCTTTTCAAGTTCTCTGATGTGTTTATTTTCCCAGTAATGTATTACTCTAAGGCCAGTGGCCTACAGCATGAGCAATAAATGATTATTTTATAGATATCATAATATAACAAATTATTATCATATCCATGAAACATAAATCTAATAAAATGAAAATGATCACAAACACTGAACACATAACAGCAATTCTTTGACCAATGATATATTTCAATTCATAACATGTATTTCAGGATTAATGTTTTCTGATATCAAATCAGAATCGACAAAGTGAATTTTATCAACCTACATTTCAATAAAAGTATCAGATACCTCCAGTATGGAATGAAATTATTGAACACAAAGTTAAAATATTTTCAAATCAACAGATGACAAGTCATTAAGCTTCATGTGTATGTGTCACTCTTATAACACGATTGAGATAAGTCAATTACCAAACATAATATACAATATGTATATATAAAAATAATCATTCAAACAATGGTTCCTAATTATACTTACAATATTGATAATTCCCATGGCATAAATTATTAATAATGTAATACTTGTCAGTAATCGGCGGAACCAACGTTTTCTAAGAACTGTATTTATTGAATCTGTCAGCCATTTACCAGTTGGTTTTTGATCACAGTAACACTAAAAGTAATTTTTAAAAAAAGAAGATAAAATCAGTTAGGTAATGATTGTATAAATTATTAATATTTTAAGATTATGACAAGGTTGCAGATGGCTTTATGTCATTTTGTACATGTCATAGCCTATAAAAGGATAAAATCAGTTAGGTAACAATTGTATAAAGTATTGATATTTTAATGATGACACGGTTGCTAGGGGGTAATTTGATGTCACTTTGTACATGTCAGGCTATAAAAGGATTAAGTTGTGTAACAGTCTTTATAATCAGAGAAAAAGTCCACTGTTTTGTTTTCATAAGTTCTAATTTGTTTGAAATAGTTGTCTAGTCTATACCACTTGTAAAATGTTTATAAATCAACATTATATAAAGTGATGTCATCTTTACCTGCACATAGGGAAAAGATATGAAATCTAAATTCACATATTGTAAGTTTTGGTCTTGGAAAGTCACCTTTATTATTGTAATATAGTATAATACAATTCTGATAGCCCAATCAAAACTTTTAAGGAACCATTCACTATTTCCAATCATTGGGCATTGAGACACTATTTTTTATCTTTTTCTACTCCAGCTTAATACAAAATGAGTTGCAACAAAGATATGTCACCAGTTATGGCAAATTTGACTTAAAAGCAGCCACAGAGTCACCTAGGGCACAAAATGGCTGACTTTAGGTTTAGGTTCTGTTTTCATAGTTTTTATGCTGTATAACACCAACAACACAAATAACATCAGAGTTTTTTAAATATAAATTTGCAATCTTTACACATTCAAAACCAGTTTGTACAAAAACAAGAAATCACATGTTTCATGGGGAAATAAAAATACGATGAAAACAAGACCTATGTGATAGCAGTTTGAATTTCTTACATTTGCATAGATTACCTACAAATGGGGGAATGTCCTTTATATACCGACCCCCTGTTAATACATATTAAGTGATTATAAGCTACTGTAATACTTACAAATATGTGATTAGCCATAACCATGAATAATATTGATAGAAGTAAGAAGCATGACACAATACAGGACACAACAACCATCATTGTCTTAGGTAATGTTATCAGTTGGACGGCTACAATACATAAATACACCATAAATGCACAGCCTAGGTAGGACTTGAAAAATGTATCCTTCAATTTACAATACTGAAAAACAAAACAACAGGTGAATATTTAGTCTCTCTGTCATATTTTATACAACTTATAATCTTTCTACATTTCATTTCATCAAACTGTAGATGATATCTACATAAAAACACAAGGACAAACTATCTAATGATGTAAATGAAAATAAATTTAAGAATATATTTATTAAAATCAAGTAAAGGTCAGCCACATATAAAGTCAATATGTCATTTCCAAACTTTGTCATACAAACGGTTCAACATAAAAGTACTGAATTTTCAATGTGATCTGCTCAATTGTTTCATTAAAATTGAGACTCAGATATCGATCATGAAACATTAGAACATTAGATAGACAATCATAACTGTAATGTGTCTTTACCTGTTTCTCTCTAGCTTTGTCAAGAAATATTAGTGTTCCTCTCATGATATCTTCAGATTTCAACCATTGCCTACAAAAATTACAAAAATGATTATCAAAATTAAACAATAAAGCGCCCTCTTCATAATAATTTTCAGCTTATTTCTTGACATTCAATGTTCACATTACTTCTTCATCATTATTGCAATTCAAATTGTATGAATTGATAATGAAAATGTCTGATAATTGGCCCTTAAGGTCAAGATCAAAGGTCAATATTTCAAAAGAAAGCTTGCACATGATTTTAGGGAGTAGACACTTGAATTGAATCTGTACATATTACAGTTTTTGAGTTATACTGATTTTAATTACAAATATGGCCCCATTCGGTCAAATTTGCATTTTTTGTGAAACAAAGTGACATGCACATATGTCCCACATGATATGTCACCTTTGTGCCAGGCTTAATTGAAATTGGATATCGCATGTCACAGAAATGATACATTACGGATGGGCGTCGACAGACACACAGACAGAGCTCATTCTAATAGTTCCCCCTTTGAGGGACTATAAATACAGTCAGATTATTTGATCTACTCTGGTTCAGTAGTCAGACTGTAGGAATATTTCCTTAATTGACTTACTTCTCAGCAGCCTTGCCTTCAATTGCTTGAAGTAGTCTCTCACTGACTTTACGTTCCATGACTTGATTTCTGTAGGCTACTCTGTAAGATAACCAAGAAATAACATTGAGGATAGCTGAGAGACGGTCACTAGGCAACACTTTGTTAGCATGACTAGTGATGTGGCTGCTTAGACTGTGAAATGAATATAAATGTAAAATATGATGGAGAACTGGACTTAGAAAACAACTACCTCAGATATGAATACACGGATATGAGACAATGGCATGTAAAAGATAGTGAATTAAGTCTGTTCTTCCATCATGTTTTATAATTATTACATCATTATGTTGAACGATAATTTTAATAATTGATAGTGTATCATACTTCTATGTCAATGTTATAATGATAAGATGTGATAATACAATATACTGCAAGTTTGTGTGCATAAGTCGATAATATCATCATTATGTGGCAATGACAATTGATAGAACACATACTTAGTAGTTTAACTGACAATTTGATGTGAAACGATTTGTTGTATATAATAATAATAATAATTGAGGAAATATGGATTCACAGACATTGGATACTAGGCAATTGTTCATCTATTCAAGCAGTGTTGTTGTCTTAAATGCCAAGTATATGTTTTTTTAATAGATTATCAAATATAGTTCAGTGTGCCAGGCTCTGATCCATAGTTATTGTCTCAAATGCCAAGTATGTGGTTTTTACTAGATTGTCAAATACAGTCATAGCTGCCAGCCCGATAGACTGCTGATAGACTAATGCAGCAAACCAATGATTACATGTATCTTACAATCTATATTTTTTCAAATCAAGATCACCTACTAGTTTCTCACATCAATAGGTTATTACTTTAGTATTGATCACATCGTGTCACTGACATGGAAGTAATATGACATTTACATTTTATACCTTGTTACCCTCTCACCTTACAAGGTTTTTACTACAAAACTAGAAATATAGTATAATTCATATTTATTTTATACCCATATTCCATGTAGTTTATTTGGGTGAATAGAAGTGGTTATTGGTAAAAAGTGAAAAAAAGAAGATAGAATGTATGGCAGAATAATGTAATGTTGTTGACAGACAGACAGACAGACAGACAGACAGACAGACAGACAGAGAGACAGAGAGACATAATTTGATGTTGTTATTGACTTTAAGAAAGAAGGCAATAAGAAGAAGAAATATTCAACAAATATTTTGTGATAATGGAAAATGAATAAATTGTGACAAACACCATATTGATTGATATTGTTCTGTAATGGGTAATATTTCCAAAAGCTTGATAAAAACAAAAGCACTGGGCCCTTGCTCGTGTGAGGGCGATAATGCACCTTAGGCTATTTAATGAAAAAAAATTAATGTAAATAATAATATTATGATAATTAGTGTTCGTTATGTATGTAGACGACACTGTATACTTACGGAATTTCAGTGAGGGCACTGTTCAGTGAAAAGTAAAATATAGTGTGTACACAAAATAATAAATAATAAGGTGAAAGAAATCAAACAAAAGACAAAAATAAAATCCAAAAACAAAATTAATACAGTATACGGGTACATCCAAAAATATAGTTATACATAAATACTAAAAGATTTGATGTTATTTTTCCCTACATTCAATATTTTGAAGTTTAGTCTCTCATTCCATAATGATATCACAAACATTGATTTGGTACAATTTAGTGAGAAAAAAACCACTGGAAAACACATTTTGAATTATCATATCATATATCCTGATTCTATGATGAACTTTATCAAGAACTTGAGTTGAATATTATCTGATGTCTGTCATAAGGATTACTGTAAAACCTGCACATTTTCACTAAAGACTTATTTTTATTTATTTTGCTGGAAAACAAACATGCGAAAATAAGTAACTAGAATGTCTTCTTGTACATGAAAACAATGTACAATTCCAATAATTAGGACAAATTAGTTTTTAAGAAATAGATGAAGACTGTAAAATCACAAAACTTTCTGGTGGTGAAAATATCTAGGTTTATATTATCTAAGTTTTTGAGGCTTCCTTCCCTGTCTTGCCATGGACCCTTCATAGTAAGTCATGAACAGTGTAAGTATTAGACTGTCGACAGTCGCTTGCGCCTTTTTTTGCTACGTCTTATCTAAACTCCTATCCGGCGCAACACTACTATAATCGCATACTGATATCGAGGGCCGCAAGCCCCGAGCCTTTGGCCCTCGATATCAGTATGCGATTATAGTCGTATTGCACCGGATCGGAGTGCGGCAACGACTTAAGTTTAAATAAAACGTAGGGTGAAAAGGCGCAAGCGACTGTCGACAGTCTATGTAAGTATCTAAGCCTTTGAGGCTTCCTTCCCTGTCTTGCCATGGTGATCATAGTAAATCATGAAATGTGTAAGTAATATCTCTTTAAATGATCTGTATTGTAATAAGACTTACTTTGTTTGATGGTCTACATTTGTCATAGCCAGCATATTGACTTGCATAACATATAATCCCTACAGAAAGAAAAAGAATTTATTTATTCCCCGCCGTTTTTTTGTAATAAAATAAAAACATAAAGAAATTTTGGATATGCAAGCAACAAGGAAGATTGTCTAAAATACAGAAATATGAACAATTTGTTGTGTTCTTCAGAGTTTTGATGATATAGTTTAGCTCTGGTTGAATTAAACATATATTTCTATATTTCTCACATTATATATATTGAATGATTAGGCTTAAAAAAATAATCATTTGGTTCCGGTTACCCGACCCCCAACCTTGTTTTTCACTGCCGACCCTAAATTTTTTCTTTTTTACTTTTTCAAGAAAAAAGTAATAAAATCGCAAAAATTGGGAAGTCTCACGAGAAATAGTGAATGTGGAAAGTGACATCAACTTAAAAAGACAATATAAAACTGTTCTTCAAATCCGTAATGGCTTTACATCTGCTAGGAAGAAATAAACAACACAGAGACCATTTGGAAAACAATGGAAAACCTGAACTAGACACTTGCACCTGAAAAAAATATATAATAAAATAAATAAAAAATCTACCTACCCCACCTATTCTCAAATTGAGAGTAATCAGAGCAACACAATTTTTTTATTAGGCCTTAGTCTGTAAGAAGTGCCATGTTGGGAATGTATCAGCAAACCTCTTTCAGTAAGAGCAAGGTTGTTGAAGGTGAAGTGACACAGTGTATTACAGTCTAAGGAAAGGAGTAACAATTGTTTGATATACTTACAGAGCCTACTCCTTTACCAGACATGCCTACATCAGAAAGATTAGCAAATGGTTTATCTGCTCCCCAAGTCTCCAGGTATCTGGCTACTTTCCTGGCTGTTGATTTACGACGTCTTATTCCAGACATTGCAGCACTACCTGGTGATGGTGATGAACTGGCTGGTGACTGCAATAAACAAACAAACAAACACCAACAATGGTGATTGATGAACTGACAAAGTATCACAAAGAGACCACTAGAAGACATCACTGTTGTCACAAAGATACCACTAGGATTAAGGCATGAAGAAATCAAACGATGAAATCAACAACATTCAACTCCTACATCTACCCCATCTCTCCCCCTCCCCTTCCCTTCTGTTACAGTTGCTTAACCAAATTGCAAGGTGCTTTGGAAAGATCACATTTAATCCTGAAACATCAGCAATTTTTCAACTTTTATCTTATACAGTTTTCATAACATTTCTATAGTTCACCTGCTGAGGGGGTATGACAAGGAAAGTTTCCACATTGGCATCTCCTAAGTATTCATCACGTTTGTGTCCATAACCTGGCTCCACTTCATATTTATCACCTAGTTCATTCAATGTTGCTGCTGTAATGTGAACACGACTGTCAAGACACAAAATATGAAAACATTTTTATCATGTTAAGATCAATACAAGCAAAATAACTGATTCATTCAACAAAGGCAATAATAGCGTGTTTATGATAAACTTTCTAAACCAGGAAAGTAAAATAATTACAAATATGGTACTGATTAAAATCATGTTGATATGGTATTACCATGGAAACACACCGACAAAATTATTGGAGGATTCAACTACTGTTAGTAAATTTTTAGAAGAATTTTCACAACTGGGACAAACTGGACTACCTATTCAAACTCTGGCAATTTCACGCAGGAGTTATATATTTTTCTTCTTCATAACCTTAACATAATTATTCTTTGTCTTCATAACATGATAAGTTCTATAAACAGACGAAGCTATACACAAATAAACTTATACATCTGGTAAATCATTAAAAGTTTCAAAGTAATAAAAACAAAAGTATTGTATGGATATTGACACTAGAGGGCAGTAAACTTACCCAGGTACACCACCTTGTTCCATGTGATTGGCTAAGGTAACATCATGTGACCAGACATCATATTGCCATTTTCTGAGGCC
This sequence comes from Glandiceps talaboti, assembly GCF_964340395.1. NCBI lineage: Eukaryota > Metazoa > Hemichordata > Enteropneusta > Spengelidae > Glandiceps > Glandiceps talaboti. Next base: position 1,223,862 of record NC_135555.1, on the reverse strand, counting down.
TAGAACACCACACAGGACATTACCAGTGTGAATACCTACACGCATGTTAACATCTACTCCTGTGGCTTCTCTTACAGTTCTGTTTGGTAGTCAAGAAAAATATGCCAAAAAATCAATGATCAGATCAGATCACAAATTGATGAGATTTTAGTCTTTGGTGATAGCTTTGCTGAATTTTGTGTAGATATGAAAGTATTACTAGAAGTATTACAAAGACATCATGTAATGTGGTACTTCTACTCTAAAAATTAACAATTTAGCTCTCAATACATTGTAATATTATATAATTCTTCTACAACTATCTTTAGTTATCTTGTATTCATACATAATTTTGTCAATAGGATTTTTTTGAAGTTTTATTTTGGACACTAAGTACATAAAATATTTCAAGCAGTATTGTTATATAACAATAAGACAACATTTACAAAAGATTCCGACATTTCACGCAATAATACTTAGAGCTTCTTTTCACACTACACTGAAAGAGTTGTCACTGTTTCCACTTTATGTAACCACTCACTACATGCACCTATCACTAGTATCAGTCACACACCTAGACCAAGTGTCTGAATGTGTGATTCCTCCCGTAATGAGCAGAATTACTGTAGCAACATCCCATGTTTCAAGCTTATGAATGATTAGTTGAACAGAAACAATGATGGATCTTTTAGTCTACTATGTACTACTTAATATAAACCTGATGGCATCACACATAGCTAGACCCAGTACACTAACCTGATGGTATCACACATAGCTAGACCCAGTACACTAACCTGATGGTATCACACATAGCTAGACCCAGTACACTAACCTGATGGCATCACATATAGCTAGACCCAGTACACTAACCTGATGGCATCACACATAGCTAGACCCAGTACACTAACCTGATGGCATCACACATAGCTAGACCCAGTACACTAACCTGATGGCATCACATATAGCTATAGACCCAGTACACTAACCTGATGGCATCACACATAGCTAGACCCAGTACACTAACCTGATGGCATCACACATAGCTAGACCCAGTACACTAACCTGATGGCATCACACATAGACAGACCCAGTACACTAACCTGATGGCATCACACATAGCTAGACCCATTTCAATACAGTTGACAGCATGGGTAGGTCTGGATATTGGTAGACCTGATACACAGTAGTAACAGTCTCCAAGAATCTTGATTCTCATACAGTTGTTTTCCTGTACAGACAAGAATTCAGATAAACATGTTTATATTTCTTTTGATTTCACTTTAGTCTTTTCATACAGTAAAATTTCAGTGTCCAGCAATGTTCTAATAAACCCAATACTACCGACAGATGATTGTACAAAAACCAACACATATCTACTGTAGACAAAAACACATAACATAGATAACTATACAAAAACCAACACATATCTACTGTAGACAAAAACACACATCATAGATAACTGTACAAAAACCAACACATATCTACTGTAGACAAAAACACACATCATAGATAACTGTACAAAAACCAACACATATCTACTGTAGACAAAAACACACATCATAGATAACTGTACAAAAACCAACACATGTCTACTGTAGACAAAAACATACAACACACCTTAAAACAATATAGATTGGCAGAAAAGTCACAAAGTAACAAAAATGAGTCAATTTATCACTATTTAAGGTAGACTGCATCTTGAAAATAAACTCTTAACTTTTACTGTTACTTTGTTCAAGCAAACTCCAATCTGTTCTCAGCTAAAATCAATAACAACATTCTGGGGTCACCATATAACTTTTTAAAATAGAGGTCAAATTCTATCAAAATTTAGTCATTTTAGAGTCCATTATGGCTGTCGAATTAAATTCTATAAAAATAACATATTGATGATTTCCTTGAAACCAAGGCTGTGAACCTCAAATGTATGTTTATATTATTTTAAAAGGACCAGTAACAAGCTTTCATTTGGCAAAGTTTGGTGAGATTTGAAGAACTTTGAGTTTCAGGGAAATTTAATTGTCCCCAAGGTGCATTCTACCTCATCTTTGTGAACAGCAAGTTGAAAGGTCTTTAATTCTTACCTCTGCAAGTTTATCAAATCGTCCAAATAATTCATTTAATGTCTTGACAAGCTCTGGTGCAGAACATTCACTAGCTAGTGCAGTAAAACCAACAATATCTGCATATAAAATACTATGAGAAATATACATAATCTGAGTATGTTTAAACTTTATAAAATCATGTCTTTATACGTCCACCAAACTTAGATATCTAGAAACAAGCACAAGTCTGTCATACTCTGATAGTATATAAAGAGACAAGTCAATTGTGTTTATAGAATCATTGTACACATGTTGAATATTTTATAACTCAAAAAATTTATATATGTACTAACTTTTAATTCATAATGTCAGTGACACTAAATAATATTTTACTGTATCTCATTACTGAGTACATAAAAGGCCAAATGAATTATTAAAAATAGAGCCAAACAATCTTATATTTGTGGTGTGAATGATTTACAAAACATCCCTCTCTGGGCAGTAACAAGAATTCTCTTGTTTTTATTTGATGACCCTGGACCTGTAGGCTTGATTAACAGCTTACCTAACATTCATGTGTCTCTTAACATAGAGGTTGTGAAAGTGAGTTGTACTTCCACTATTCCGATGTAACCCATGGTAACGGTGAGGATCATCTCGTATCCTTTGAATCATTTCATTTCTCATCTCCACGGCAACGTGGGCTGGCAATACTGATAAAAGTAACTTCTCCTGATAAAGAAGAATACAGAAAATACAGTTCATATGAGAACATTACAGAGAGAAATTCTTTATACAATGAATTGTCAAAAAAAAGTACATGAGGGTATTACAGAACATTTTTTTATACAAAGAAATGTCAAAATAAAGGGAAATTTTTACCTGTTGTATTTGTTGATGATCAAGTTTGATTCTTGATTCAATGCACGACCTGGTATCTAGGAATGTTTTCCTATGTGCAATCTCTGTCATGTATTTATGATAAAATCCAGCTAGATGTACACATACAAAAACTACCACATTAGCTGCAATCTGTAACAAGACAAGGAAATCAAATTATTCAGATACAATTTATTTATGACAACACCTAGGCAGATGTATGCATACAAACATGGTATTTTAATTTTTTTTTTAAAAATTACTAAATTTTAATTGGCTAGTTTTAATGAAATTGTTTGCTAGATACAAAGAAAACAGACATTATATCTATTCAAAGTATACTTATTAATATGCAGTAAATTTGATCAAAATCAAATAAAACATAGTCACTGTGGTGCGTGATGACTTTCAGATTTTGAAAGCCAGAAGTTTTAGATAATGAGTGAGAGAGAGAGAAAGAGAGAGAGAGATGAGAGATAGTGAGAGAAAAAGGAAGAGAGATACAGACAGACAGACAAACCACACAGATACACATGTAAAAATACACACCCACAGACATTGCTAAAAACATCCTGGGGAAACAATCTTATAACAGCTGGACAGATCATAATCCAGTTACTCTAGTCAATGTGTACAAAGATAAACTCATTTGTACACCTTTGTCAAGTCATCAGATCTGAGAACTATTCAAGTACCTGATCACAGTGGCAAGTTGATTACATCCCAGTAGCTTGCAATTACTGTTACAATCAGCACCAATTTGGCTGACAGATTTGTGAATCAACTGTTAGTGATTTTCACTCAGGTCTGAATGATGACAGCAGATATAGAGACTAAGAAGGAACACTTTTAACCACAGGCAATAAAATACCAAGGGAATATGACTGGGACATGTATCTCTTACATATATAATATGATATTAATAATATAAAGATTGTTAATACTTTTAGCTCTTTTATGTATTACACAACTAGTAGTCACGCAAACACACAATATTAAATATTCATGAAGTGGAGACAATTGGAAGACCCCTTTCTTGATACATTTGTATTTCTTTACTTTGTGAAGTATCTCAGTTTAGAACTATGTGTATAGCTGAACCGCACACAGTTGTCAGTGGAACACAGTAGAATGGGAAGCTGATTGCAGCACTTTTAATACAAGACTGACTTCATTTATATCAACAAAATATAGTTTGCTTTCCTTTTCTGCCAATGAGAATGGAAACTGATTATACACTCAACTACAAATTAAATCAAACATCTTTTATCCCATTCAATTGCCTCTACAATTTAAAATGTCAAAATTACTGACCCCTGGCTTGAAGGAAACATCATTACCATGGTAACGGAAGAGCTATATGCATGCTTTATTAACAATACTTTCATTTCCCAGATTATTTTATGAACATTTTTATTTGATTGATGCTAATGATAGTTTAATAATAATTAACTTACTTGTAAGATCTTCTCCTCTACTGTTCCAATTGACAGTACACATGTGATGACTATATGAGGTACGCAGGTTACCGTGGCAACAATGCAGGCATCTCTAACAGAAAGTGGCAGTAATGTATAGGTGACTAATATCATAAAAATAATAAATCCAAGGTACTCTGATGGCAGATGAACTGTCCTGAAGGCAATTAATAGATATACCGTTGCTACTAACACCATCCATACAATGATAGAAATGGGTTTCATCAGGTTCTTGATCATGTAATCAAAATAGAGGAGTATCAACAAACAAACAAACACAACAGTTGATACTATGATAGTCAGTATCGATGGCAAGTCTTGAAAGAAACTCTGAAATATAATCAGAAAGAAACAAATAATAAAAAATAAATTACTACAAGTCTGAAAAGTGACAATGAAGAAAAATCGTTACGAAAAGGTTGACCTTTTCTGAGATAAGAAATTACACTTCAACAAAATAATAATTGCTAAAATTGAAAAATACAAAAACTGGAGTTAAGCCATTTTGGCCCTAATCCCTTCATATAAGAACAATAAACTTGAAAGATGGGAAAACTTAGTAATCACTGATTTTGACCTTCACATTTTTTATAAAGTATAAAAGGTAATACCTTTATGAATGTATACATACTTTCTTCTTTACACGCCAGTCTTATTTCTTTCTCATAGGTAATACAACATAATGTTGAATTTTAGTCAATTTAGTTTGTAAAGGGGTGAGGTTGGATCTGAGGCAAAATTCAAGGAAAAGATAAGAAGAATGAATACAAAGGTTAGCCAGTTTTAGTTTGAAAAGGGATGGGGCCCGGGGGGGGGGGGGGTGTAATCTCGCTTTATACGGGGTATACGTTATGTGTCGCTTGGTTTGTTCATACCCTTTGGTCTAAAATGGGTACTGTATTTTTTAGAGATAAGGAGTCTAAAACGGGGTCCACTTTACACAATTTTTTTATTTTGTTTGGTTTAACTGTGTTCTGGAAGGAACCACATAGTTAATTCTCAACTAGTTCAAAGGTGGGGTTGAGTCTGAAGCAAAATTAGTTTTCATTTTCATAGATCTTATCATGCTACCTTAATTTATATCAGTTTAATTAATATCAATATTTCTATTATTAGTCTTCTATTTGATTTGATGGTCGTGTTTTCTTTTCTATAATTATTAGTTTAATATCAATAATAATTATTAATATCAATATTTCTATTATTAGTCTTCTATTTGATTTGATGGTCGTGTTTTCTTTTCTATAATTATTAGTTTAATATCAATAATAATTATTAATATCAATATTTCTATTATTAGTCTTCTATTTGATTTGATGGTCGTGTTTTCTTTTCTATAATTATTAGTTTAATATCAATAATAATTAATAATTGACATTAGACTTCTTCACAGTTCACAAATGACTGTATTAATATTATCTATAAATATGAGTCAGTGAGTATTGAATTGACACATGTTAAACTGTCAGCGTTGACACTAAAAGTACATGCAAAATGTTCATAAAAGCTAGTAGAATCAGTTATAAAAACATTATACTCCCGTTAAAGCACCATTTAAGTAAGTGTCATGTTCACCACAAATGTTGAAAGCCATTAATATCATATCATGATGCCTAGTATTAGACTGGTCTTTAATTCTACTGTCTTTAAATGCTACCACAAATTCTGGAATTACAGCCGGTCTTTAAATGCTATCACAAATTCTGAAATTAGTATTTAAATAGAAATTAAAGAGATATAGAACATTAGAGAGGAAGCCTTTTACACTTAGGGATCATTAATTTGACAGTAATGGCTCTAAAACTTATAAAGATATTGTTGAAAATGACATCAAAGTAACGTATAATGGATGTTGCTACTAATGGTTTGGAGTCTGAAGATGGATATGGCAAACAATGGCCATGAACCCTGACAGAAATCACACCTGATGGATATGGCAAACAATGGCCATGAACCCTGACAGAAATCACACCTGATGGCTATGGCAGACAATGGCCATGAACCCTGATAGAAATCACACCTGATGGATATGGCAAACAATGGCCATGAACCCTGACAGAAATCACACCTGATGGATATGGCAAACAATGGCCATGAACCCTGACAGAAATCACACCTGATGGATATGGCAGACAATGGCCATGAACCCTGATAGAAATCACACCTGATGGATATGGCAAACAATGGCCATGAACCCTGACAGAAATCACACCTGATGGATATGGCAGACAATGGCCATGAACCCTGACAGAAATCACACCTGATGGATATGGCAAACAATGGCCATGAACCCTGATAGAAAACACACCTGATGGATATGGCAAACAATGGCCATGAACCCTGACAGAAATCACACCTGATGGATATGGCAAACAATGGCCATGAACCCTGACAGAAATCACACCTGATGGATATGGCAAACAATGGCCATGAACCCTGACAGAAATCACACCTGATGGATATGGCAAACAATGGCCATGAACCCTGACAGAAATCACACCTGATGGATATGGCAAACAATGGCCATGAACCCTGACAGAAATCACACCTGATGGATATGGCAAACAATGGCCATGAACCCTGACAGAAATCACACCTGATGGATATGGCAAACAATGGCCATGAACCCTGACAGAAATCAACATCTACCATATGGATGAGGATTGGGTAATAATTAATTTATAAAACAATTTTATCATGGCTACCTACTTGAAAAATAGCACCAATAGTATTGTAGCACAACTGCATTTGGCTGTTGCTATGGACATGATCTTGTTGCTAGGAATATTTGCATACATTTTTGGAATCTGTATTAACTTATAAATACCTTTCCAACTTTTCATCTTGGCAATATAAACTACAATTTAGCTGTTGCTATAGGCATGGTCCTGTTGCTAGGCATATTTGCATACATTTCTTGAATCTTAAGTCACTTACCTACCCATCCCTGTTGTTATCTTTGTAATATGCATTGTCATTTCACTGTTGCTAAGAGTGTGGTCATGGCTGCTAGGGCCAATTGTGTTGAAATGTTTTCAACAATAACAGCAGAATAATACCTCCAGAAACATCACCACCAAGTTTCAACCCATTCACCATGCAGTTTCAAGATATAAGTTTATGAACAAAATTGAGAATTTTACACCTAATGTACATATTGCTGATGGGATCATGAATAGAGCTTCATCTACACATTGCCAGATGCATCCCCATTAAATTCCAGCCCAATCTGCTAAGTAGTTTTGAAAATATATATTTTTGGCAAAAAAGACACATTTTTAGACCTAATTTGCATATCATTCATGGGATCATTATGTCATGAACACTTCTTAATCTAAACTCCACTAAGAATGTTCTCATCATATTTGCCTAATCTGCTAAATAATTTTGGAATTATAGATTTTTTGATCAAAAAGACACATTTTTCCTAATTTGCATATCACTGGACGGGATCATCATGTCATGAACATTTCATATTATAAACACCCTGAAGAACATTCCAACCATATTACAGCCTAAACTTCTCAGTAGTTTTGGAATTGAAGATTTTTGACCAAAAAGACACATTTATATACCTAATTTGCATATTACTGATGGGGTCATCACGTCATGAACAATTCTTAATCTAAACGCCTCTAAGAACATTCTGACCAAATTTCAGATTGATCTGCCGAGCAGTTTTGGAGTTTAAGTTTTTTGACCAAAAATCACATTTTTTTACCCAAATCCCACATCGATGGTAAGACCATTTTGTTTTGAACAATTTCCTAACTAGACACCCAAGGTAATACACCCACCAAATATCATGGTAATCGGTCCAGTGTTTTTTTACTTTAAGTTGTTTACACACACACATCCAGACATCCAGACAGACAGACAGACAGGCAGACAGACAGACACTTTGCCTATAGCACTCCTGAATCTTATCAGTTCAGTTGTGCTAAAAATCAATGTGAAACAACATTGACCAAGTCTGTGTTTGTAACTCAATAAACTGAAAAAGATAAACTATGCAAAATGTGTGTTATTATACATACATGTTTAACAACCTTTTTACATTTAATCTTTTTTTATTTACTGAGTTACAAACAAGAACTTGGCATATGTTGTTTCACATTGATTTTTCAAATAAGAAGCCATGATAAACTTGTTTTATAAGTATAAAATCCAAAATAAATACCCAATCTTCATCCATCATGGCCACTTTAACAACGAAGACAGAGACAGCTAATACATATTCACACTTAATGATCTGAATGAGTGTTACTTATATTAATAATTCTCCAAAGTTCAACATGACATACTAGTATAATATTAATATATGCATATCAAATGTATCATTTCAAAGACGACACTGACCAATCTGTCTAACACATCCTATTCAAAGTACATAAATTAATTTTGAATTCAATATACAATAATTTATCAACTGTCAGTTGTACCCATAGAAACTAAGTCTTTTATAAGTTAGTACTAATAATGAGTATTTAATAATAGATCATCTCAAATAGCATTGTTGAAATAAAAATATAGCAAATTTACTCTTTAAAATGGCACTAGGTTTTATTCCTTTTTCTTGTGTGGAAGTCACAGCATTATATTTAGTACTATTACTAGTATTATACAAACTTTGAAAACAAACATCATAATAAATCATAATACAGTTTGTGTTTCATATCTATGACCCTGATACCTTTAATATCACTAAATATATATTAAATATATAGAAATTATACTCAGTAAAATGTAAGATAATGACCTAATGAGCTGTTGAATTATTAAGAATAACATAAACAATTTTTGTAGGATGAAAAGAAAAACATAAGAAAGTGAAACGCATCGTAAATACTAAAAAATTATGAATTGGGGCATGAACAGTATCCTTGGCTGCATGGGTAACTTTTATAAACAGCAATATAGAGTACATCTGTTTTATAATTACCTGATAAAATGGAGAAAACCTAAACTTGATATATGTTACCTTGTGATGTACTAATATCAATGCAATCATACTGAGGCCAGCACCAATTCCAATTAAAATCAAAGTTATAAGTAAGGAGTGCCTTTGCTGAACACGGTACTTCCTGTATAAATCTTCCATCTCCATTTTATGAAACTTCTCTTTAAGTTCTTGAAGTGACCACTTAGACTTGCTGGTTGGGCCATCCTGGTCTTTAAATATTTCTTCAATTTCCACAGAATCCAATGTAATGTCATTGTTCTGGGATGAATCATATCCAAATACAGAACTCATTGTTACTGTTTACTCAAAGTATCACAACTTCAGTTCACATTAGGTCTTCAGTACTTTTATCATAAAACAGTCACAATATGTTTAAAGTACATATCTACATATTGAAATAGCCACAGCTATGAATCCATTCTAAGCAAGTTCAATGTCTTGTCAGTTACCAGCAAGTTATCATGCTCCAATCAAATACTTCTAGGTGTTAAATAGCTTCATCTAACAGCCATACAGTGCTTGGTAATCCAAATGAATCATTCACAACAGAGTCCGTGCAAATTTATATCTGCCAAATAATAACAAAAGAGTCAAGATTTAAAAAAAAATACATGACTTCATTTTAAAATAAATTCAATGCGATGTAAAACATACCTTTACATTGTGCTATCTTAACAGTGGAACATGAAGGATTACATAGGATTATTCTTTTGTACTGGACCAATGTTTACTAAAAAGCTATAATACCAGAGAACTGTTTTTCACACACAAAATTTAATCCTAATTCAAACTCTCACACAGGCATGCTGTCCACTTAGTTACCACACAACTCTCACACAGGCATGCTGTCCACTTAATTACCACACAACTCTCACACAGGCATGCTGTCCACTTAGTTACCACACAACTCTCACACAGGGAGACAGACATGCTGTTCACTTAGTTACCACACTACTCTCACACAGGCAGGCAGACATACTGTCCACTTAGTTACCACACAACTCTCACACAGGGAGACAGACATACTGTCCACTTAGTTACCACACTACTCTCACACAGGGAGACAGACATGCTGTCCATTCAAAGTTACCACACAACTTTCACACAGGGAGACAGACATGCTGTCCATTCAAAGTTACCACACTACTCTCACACAGGCAGGCAGACATGCTGTCCACTTAGTTACCACACTACTCTCACACAGGCAGGCAGACATGCTGTCCACTTAGTTACCACACAACTCTCACACAGGGAGACAGACATGCTGTCCATTCAAAGTTACCACACAACTTTCACACAGGGAGACAAGCATGCTTTCCACTTAGTTACTGCACAACTCTCACACAGGTATCCATACTCTCCACGTACAGTTACTACCATAGAATTTTGATTGCAAAGATTAATGCTGTCCACTTTTAGAGTTATCAAGTATACAACTCTCAAGCATGCATACAAAGTATTAATGAAAGTATAATTATACCTTTCAACAATCACAGTCGCTTCCAGATAGTCTAAATGGAATTGTCCTACAACTGCAGTTCCAAGAACTATGATCACAGCGAGAGGACAGGATATCTTCCTTTAAGCAGGTTTGGTTCTGTAGTTGTCACGCAACAGTTCATTTATAACATCCGCTTTTTACACCTACACAATAGCAAAGTGATTTAGTCTATAAAGCTGGCTGTCCAAGCTGTTATTATCCTGAAGTTGAGAGTCACACAACAGTTACATGCGACAGTTAATCCAGTTTTATACAGACACAACACAGTCATAGATTCACAAGTACTCAATAGACTTGCAAGTATGATCTAAGCAGAGTATGACACGGTCACAGGTGTTAATTATCCAACTCCCTACTGTCAAGGGCATATATGGCAATACAAATAGCCAGTAGTAACTGCTGTCACTTTAATATCAATAAACTCTGATCTTTCTGAAACACAGTAGAGCATGTTAAGAGTCAGTTATTAAATAATTATTATTAAGATATTCTGTATTCACCCATGAAGCTAATAATAATTAGACAAAGGGCTGGGATGAGATTATAAAAATTCATTTTACAGAGCTTTCACATCAACATATCAACACAATATTGTACAAGTTGTTATACCAAGTCTAATAAAGGAAATAAATTAGTAATTAAAAGTACATTTATATAGCAATATGGCAGTATCAAGTGTACTATCAGTTGTTAGTTGTTTTCCTCACATTCTATATAACTGGAGATTTTGTATATGTTATTTTGAAGTCACTGCTCTTAAAATCAAGTTCAGCATTAAAACTCCATTAGTGAGTTCTAAATATTGACTTGTCTCTATTGTTTGCAAGACTATTCATCCTAGGGTATATCGCTGTCAAACTGTCCATTTCAGTAGAAGTCACTATGAATCTGTAACGGGAAATGAAATGTTTCTTGATTAAATCCCCTGTGGATGAATACCCATGCATGGTGAAACATCCTATAATGTAGCTATTTTGTAAATATCCATATTTGCCAGACCAAATTAAAACCATCACTTAGAAATATAATCTGAATTTTAACAAATAGGTTTCATGAGATATCCCTGTTGGCATTTCTTCGTATATAATAGATACTGGCTGAGGGATGGGGATGGGGGTAGGATAGTTAGAGTATACATGTATGTACCATGGCTTTGACCACCTTTTTCAAATCCTGTAGACTTTGACTCTTGGTTTTTTAATCCTTCTGTAGAGGTTTGACCCCTTCTTTCAGTGCATGCACACAACCTTTCACTCCATATTTTGGACAATTTAGTTTCCAAGTTGCAGGTTTTCAAATCTGTCTGAGGTTTTTTGAGAATGTAGTTTCCAGGTTGTCAGTTTTCAAATTTTTAAAAGAGACTTTTGACTTTTATTTTCTGACAGGATATAGACATTTTACCCTTAGTTTCTGGCTGAAATGTAGACTTTTGACCCCTAGTTTAAAAAAAAAAAATGTTTATGGTGTTTGTGCTTGTAATTTGAATCTGCCAATCCAATCTTCAAACAAAGCCAAGTATCCCCCCCCCCCCTCCAGTTACTGGTTCAATTTGTATTGAATATGTAAATGATGATCATGTCTCTAAGCACAATCATGCATAATATTATTACCACAACTAGAATTGTATAAGTAACCTAATATATGGGAAATATGTAATACATTAAAACAAGATTCAAAATATTAAACTTAGTAACCTACCAGCTGATATGTGGGTTTTTATTTGAATAATATGAAACTTTGTTGAAACATTTGAACATGTCTCTAGATACATCAACAACTTTGGTATAGTGAAGCAACTGATTAAGTATTAAGCCTACTTGGTGACTGTAGCCCTTTTGTTAATATTAACAATTAACACTGACTTAGACTATCTTTAAGACAGAAACAAAGCCGCTAATGATGGGAAATGTTGACAGCGACAGTCAAACTGTGTCAGTAGAACACTTGAAATATTATCATAACATTTAGATTATCTTTAAGACAGAAAACAAAGCCGCTAATGATGAGAAGTGTTGACAGTCTAAGTGCATTGGTAGAACACTTGAAATCTTAAAAGATGTGTGAAAAATTTTGTTTTAACATTGAAATAGTAAAGATTAAATCACACATCTGGTGACTGCATAACACTGTGACAGTTTTCCTGTTTACTATGTACCATCTAATATATACATGTATATATACATGTATCACATCTTTGACTACACTCATATCATGATCATCCATTGAAATTCAAGTTGTATATGTAAGTCTTTTCTTGTGTACAATTTACATCAATAAAAATATTAATATTAAAAAAATAATTCAATGAGATATGATTTTCAAGAGAGAGAAAGAGAAAGAGAGAGAGACTGAGAGAGACAGAGAGAGAGACACACACTCAGACAGAGAGAAAGACAGAGAGAGACAGAGAGAGGGAGAGACAGAGAGAGAGAGAGACAGACAGACAGACAGACAGACAGACAGACAGAGACAGTGGTCAACCAGTTTATTGATAAGTTATTGTTTAAAACACAAAGTGTTTTCATTTAATAGTAAGTTTTTGTTTAAAAAAATAGGAACTACATTTCTCAATTTCCTTTTAGGTACACAAATGTAGTAAAACAGCCTATAGTGAACCACTTCAATATGCACCAATGCTGTTTGTTACACTATATATCTTCAAATTAGTATTATCTGTATGGATGCAGTGGTTCTTTGGTATTTGACAATTACTGTTGTACAGTGACACCTTCTGTTCCTACAAACTATACCCATAGCTATAGAAGATACATGTACAACTCCCTTACTACATTATTTCAATGGTGATATCAATTAAAGTGACATTTTACAAAGATTAAATGGTTCTTGGTGGGTAATTGAAGACTTTAAGATCATCTTTAAAGTGATAAAATCAAAACTACTTTTAGTCTTAGTTGCATTAACTTGTCACAAGGAAGGATGATGCTGGTATTACTATTAGTACATGATTGCTTAGAGCTACAGGCTGTACAGGTTCAATATGGTAGCGCATCATCTTTCTGATTATGAGGTTTAATACAAATATCAGATTCAATATGGTAGTGTATCATCTTTCTGATTATGAGGTTTAATACAAATATCAGATTCAATATGGTAGCGTATTATCTTTCTGATTATGAGGTTTAATACAAATATCAGATTCAATATGGTAGCGTATCATCTTTCTGATTGTGAGGTTTAATACAAATAGCAGATTCAATATGGTAGTGTATCATCTTTCTGATTATGAGGTTTAATACAAATATCAGATTCAATATGGTAGCGTATCATCTTTCTGATTATGAGGTTTAATACAAATAGCAGATTCAATATGGTAGTGTATCATCTTTCTGATTATGAGGTTTAATACAAATATCAGATTCAATATGGTAGCGTATCATCTTTCTGATTATGAGGTTTAATACAAATATCAGATTCAATATGGTAGCGTATCATCTTTCTGATTATGAGGTTTAATACAAATATCAGATTCAATATGGTAGCGTATCATCTTTCTGATTATGAGGTTTAATACAAATATCAGATTCAATATGGTAGCGTATCATCTTTCTGATTATGAGGTTTAATACAAATATCAGATTCAATATGGTAGCGTATCATCTTTCTGATTGTGAGGTTTAATACAAATAGCAGATTCAATATGGTAGCGCATCATCTTTCTGATTATGAGGTTTAATACAAATATCAGATTCAATATGGTAGTGTATCATCTTTCTGATTATGAGGTTTAATACAAATATCAGATTCAATATGGTAGCGTATTATCTTTCTGATTATGAGGTTTAATACAAATATCAGATTCAATATGGTAGCGTATCATCTTTCTGATTATGAGGTTTAATACAAATATCAGATTCAATATGGTAGTGTATCATCTTTCTGATTGTGAGGTTTAATACACATAGCAGGTTCAATATGGTAGGTATCATCTTTCTGATTGTGAGGTTTAATACAAATATCAGATTCAATATGGTAGCGTATCATCTTTCTGATTATGAGGTTTAATACAAATATCAGATTCAATATGGTAGCGTATCATCTTTCTGATTGTGAGGTTTAATACAAATAGCAGATTCAATATGGTAGTGTATCATCTTTCTGATTATGACGTTATACAAATATCAGATTCAATATGGTAGCGTATCATCTTTCTGATTATGACATTATACCCATAGCAGATACAATATGGTAGCGTATCATCTTTCTGATTATAACGTTATACAAATAGCAGATTCAATACGGTAGCGTATCATCTTTCTGATTATGACGTTATACAAATAGCAGATTCAATATGGTAGTGTATCATCTTTCTGATTATGATGTTTAATACAAATAGCAGCAAGTGTTAAAAATGTCTAAATTACAAGTGATAATGCTCCTAATTATAAGAGATCTAAATTAAATTCGCCAGTTGTACATTGTCCATATTAAAGTGTCTTAATATTAAAGTAGGAGAAAACCAGAGTACCAGGGTAAAACTTGCATTATTTGGTACGGTCAAACTGAGCATTACGTCTTTTTATATACACACAGATCTGGGACATTTTTTATCAAGCCCAGCCAACTTTTGGCATGTTTGAACCCAAACTGCTGTGGTAAGAGAAGTACAAGCTAACTACTCAGCCACCGACAACCCCTATCCTGTAATATAAAATACCAACTGCAAATAGTGCATGCCTTGAACTTCTCTAAAAGAATTAATATAAATCCATAAGAATTCTATAGAAAATGTATGTCCACAGAATGCATTGGATAAAATCATTAATGGGAAAATTCAAGGAAATTATTAACTGTCTATATAAATCTATAGACCTATACTATACCTTCAGAAGTCTATAAATTTATAGTCTTATTTTCTATAGAAATCTATATATAGAGACACTAATTTCAGTATAAGTTTATAGACAGAGGAATTTCTATTTTGCTGTTTGAAATGTCTTAGTTCTTAAACTACCTTCATTTATTCCAGAGATACATGAAATATTTACAAAGTTAATGTTCTCAACTACATATTTGTGAAAGGAATATTGTATTTCCAATTCTCAGTACTGCAATAGCATTTTACCTCATGCTAGAGGATCAAATTAGGACAAGAAAGTTGACTTATTCTCATGTGTGTGTGTGCCTACAGTAATGCATGTGAAGTGTGTGGAACACAAGTGATAGTGTTGACCAAGAAATTGAATGTCTGTTATTTTTATGACGCACATAAGAAGTGTTATTCTATTTCAGGTAGTGAGAATACACGACCTGTTTTGACAAATCACTGTGTAGATATATATTTTATTGAATGTGATAACTTTCCAAAGCAATGTGTACTGTGTAGATATATAATTATATTTTATTGTATGTGTGTATGTGATATGCAATGTACACTCTGCAGATATTATATATATTTCATTTTATATGATAAGCAATGTACACTGTGCAGAGATGTTTCTTTGTATACTTATAAATAAACTTTTGATAGCAATGCATCAGTGAAAGACACCTTTATTTGTGATAAAACAAATATTTTTATTTTGAGTCACATAGGAAAGAATCACAGAACATCAAATTTTTGAGAAAATTACTATTTTCTGACAAAATGTAGACATCTGACCCCTAATTTTGCAAAAAATATAGACTTTTGACTTCTAGTTTTTGAAGTTTTTGTAGTGTTTGTGTTTGTAATTCACAAGTAATTGCTGTGTGTCAGTGACACGTCAAAATGACACAGCATAAAGGGTACACTGCAATGCACACATTATTATTATTATGTAAAATTTATTGTTGCAAAGATGTACATCATAAATTTCTAAGCCACAATGATAATATTTTTATTGTCAACTGCTCCCATTTTTCATTTTATGAAGTAAAAGTTATCAAAATCAAACACTTACCAAAGCAGAACATTTGCTTATCCTACCATTAAGTAGTTTTTGATAACCTTGCAGTCACATAGGATTTTATGATCAGCCATCCAAATACTTGACATATCTCAGGGGAAAATGTTATATGTCCCAAGGGCATGAACTCTACAGTTTTTAATGGTACTTTTGGGATTTGGAAAACTTTAGACAAGGACTCCTAACTGAAATCATAAAGATTATCCACTCAGTACATATATGACTCTTACATTTTATATATACATGTCTATTAAGTAACATATATCAATAGGATGATAAATATAGTTACTTTGGAACTGTAAATTGACAATATATTCTCCAACATGTATTTGAAATGACCCTAGGTCTAGGAGTCACAAGAATAACCTATCAATACTTTGGCTGGGGAAAATTACCTACTACGTACTAGCTATGAAATAAAATATGATGTGAAAGTAAATAGACAAAAGTCAAACTACAATCATGTCATGATAAAACTCTAAATTAAATCTAGGCCTCTGTTTTTTATCTTTCACTGAATGACATAAAAGATCAAACTGTCTACATCTGCTGCCATTCCTCTCTCTGCTTAAGGAACCATTAATACTTTTAGAGTTATAAATGTCAGTATACATTCTTTGTCTAATGGACAAACTACGATTTTACAGTTATTTGGTATCTCAATGATTAAGTCATCATGTCTTGATCTTGATCAATCTTTCATTTATACAGACCCTAGGAATGTCCAAGAAATACCAGCCAATCTGCCAAGTAGTTTCTGAGTTTGACTAAAAATCTTGTCTTGAATATTAATCATATATAGACATCCCTCCCTACACATATCTCTCCATCAATTTCTAAGATCAAGCCAGTGCAAATAAAAATATTTGAACTTTTTTACTTATTGGGATCCAGACTTTATGTCCATAATAAACTTTTTTTTTATAGAATTAATTTGAAACAAGAATGAATTCTTGCTTTGAACAGCTTCCATCTAGACACTCCTTTTTTTAAAAAAATTCCCATCAAATTGCAATCAACCAAGCAGTTTTGAAATTTATTGGACTTGTTTTTGGTTTGCATATTTGATTTGATCACTTTCTTTGCACAACCAAATACACATCAAGTTTTTCTGCAATCTGCCCACCATTTTTTTTACTTTAAATCACACACCCCACCCCACCCCCACTATCTAACCCCATACCCATACACACAGACACAGACAGACACAGACACACACACACACACACATACACATACACACACACACACACACACACACACACACACACACACACACACACACACACACACACACACACAAAGAAGCCTTAAAGGTGACTGCTGAATGTCTTCAGTTCTCTTATAACATACATGGGCATAGTATTAGATTTTAACAGTACATGTGAACCAACTAAAGTAACGAGTTTCTGTTATATCCATCCCTGAGTCACAACATTAAAGTTTATGATACATGTGAAATGAGGGGAAAATCATACCATATAATGATATAGTACAGTTATCAATCACTTTTATCATTGCCTTAGAGAAATAAAACTTAAAATATTTGTATTCATAAATCTATGGTAAGTATGAAATGTACACTTTAAGTACCATTACTTTGAAATAATACGCCAAATGGTGAATTAATGATCACTGCAACTATACTCATCTCAAATGGATTATTTTACTCAAACTTGTTTGCATCTATCCTTTCAGCCTCCAATTCTTCTATTTCAAATGTTATTAAAAAGCAAACAAATAATATGACATGACACTGTACTTGTGACTTGTATTTTCCATCTTACTTGATCCATCAAATACAATGCACACAAAAAAGTAATAATTTTCTTATAGTCCTATGTGTCTCTAGATTACTGAGATTTAAATCTGGTGTTTCAGCAATTTAACAATCATATATCACATATTATTCATATCTATAAATCTTTATTGATTGTCATAATTGGCTTTCAAATGACTGAGAGATCATTGTCACAGTTCCCTACAGATTAAATTCAGTCTCTGTAAATTGCTGTTTCCTAGAAGACCATAAATAATAAAGATACAAACCACTTCACAGCTGAGTGATTTGTCGTTCAACTATCAATTATCACCTCAGGGGACGATGGAGAGACAGTAAAATCTTGTAAATCCATAGCAGAACACAGACATCCTGCCCATGCAAACCTAAACCTATACTTGAACCATCTTTGATTACACAGTTATATCCATGGTTGGCTGTCACTGCACTTATCATACAACCTAAACCTATACTTGAACCATCTTTGATTACATAGTCATATAGCCATGGCTAGCTGTCACTGCACTCATCATACAACCCAAACCTAATACTTGAACCATCTTTGATTACACAGTTATATCCATGGCTAGCTGTCACTGCACTTATCATACAACCCAAACCTAATACTTGAACCATCTTTGATTACACAGTTTATTATATAGCCATGGTTGGCTGTCACTGCACTTATCATACAACCCAAACCTAATACTTGAACCATCTTTGATTACACAGTTATATCCATGGCTAGCTGTCACTGCACTTATCATACAACCCAAACCTAATACTTGAACCATCTTTGATTACACAGTTTATTATATAGCCATGGTTGGCTGTCACTGCACTTATCATACAACCCAAACCTAATGCTTGAACCATCTTTGATTACACAGTCATATAGCCATGGCTAGCTGTCACTGCACTTATCATACAACCCAAACCTAATACTTGAACCATCTTTGATTACACAGTCACTTCACTGACATACAAAGCAAAGTTTGCAGATTATAAATAGATATTAATCAATGAATGCCATGTGCATCATATTTATTGACTTCACGGTCATCAGGCACTAGAAAGTGATACTGTAACACAATTTTGAAAGAGATATTAAAGTGGAGCCATTTGAGATGTGGTGTCTCCAATAATACATTCAGTGCAGCATATTTGCCACATTTTGAATAATGTACTTTCTGGTTTATTAAAAAGTTATTCAACTTTGTAGGGTCAGGGGAAAATCATGCAAAAAAAGGTAGAATCACAGAGCCTCATAATCTTATATACAAACGGTCTGTCTTACACACTTCCTGCAATATTGGTTGACTCTGCTTTAACTGTAGTCTAAATATATACATTTTATGTCACAGTATGGCTGATAATTTTCCCCTATACCTGAGGAGTCTACTTACGTGATGATATGCCCTTCCAAGCCAGTAATTTTAACAACACCTGAAGGGTCTACGTTCCTTAAACCATTATTGCTTGAAGATGTGGAATTTTTACATATAAACAGTTACATCTTCTACAAAAAGAAAATGTAAACATGTATTCCAATGACCACAAATGTTTATCACATATCCACTGTTTAACAGGAGTCTGTTTGGGCCAAAATACCGAGTGTGTTGCGATACTAAACTTACTTGCCACAGTATCCCCAGTCTCATGACAGTATTTCACTAGCAACTTTAAATAAATTAAGTTATTCTTTGAAGAATTAAAATATTACAAGTAACTGAAATCTTCTTCTGAAATGTACACCAACAAGAAGAAATTGGACTAAAACTCAAGAAAGAAATTTGGTCAATATTAAATCACAATTCATGAATAATTATACAAAACTGTTGAAATCATGATTTTAGGTTTCACCATGACCAAAGGAACTACAAGTAGAAAGCATCAACAATTTATGATGCAATTTGGTGGAACCATAAAACATTGTTTAAGATATGTTCATAGAATATATCACTATCCTTTGATTAATAGTTCATTTCCTAAGACAAAATAGAAAAGGACAATTTATGTGTGTTACTCTACATTCTCCTGCCCAGAATACCATTACTTATCTAATGGAAAACCATTAAATATTTCTATACTCCTGATAACATTGAAATCCCTATAGGCACAACAATTTTTAAAGATAAACAACAAATTACATATCATATCGGTATTTCCATAGTTTGACAGAATAATTACATAAACAGTAGAGGGGGAGACCCATAGACAGTAGAGGGGGAGACCCATAGACAGTAGAGGGGGAGACCCATAGACAGTAGAGGGGGAGACCCATAGACAGTAGAGGGGGAGACCCATAGACAGTAGAGGGGGAGACCCATAGACAGTAGAGGGGGAGACCCATAGACAGTAGAGGGGGAGACCCATAGACAGTAGAGGGGGAGACCCATAGACAGTAGAGGGGGAGACCCATAGACAGTAGAGGGGAAGACCCATAGACAGTAGAGGGGGAGACCCATAGACAGTAGAGGGGGAGACCCATAGACAGTAGAGGGGGAGACCCATAGACAGTAGAGGGGGAGACCCATAGACAGTAGAGGGGGAGACCCATAGACAGTAGAGGGGGAGACCCATAGACAGTAGAGGGGGAGACCCATAGACAGTAGAGGGGGAGACCCATAGACAGTAGAGGGGGAGACCCATAGACAGTAGAGGGGGAGACCCATAGACAGTAGAGGGGGAGACCCATAGACAGTAGAGGGGGAGACCCATAGACAGTAGAGGGGGAGACCCATAGACAGTAGAGGGGGAGACCCTCTACTGTCTATGCTCAACCCCACCTAGTTTTTCACTGCTGATCCTAAACTTCTTTTTACATATTCAAGAAAAAAAAGATTGCAAACATTGTGAAGTATCACAAGAAACAGTGGAAGTAGAAACTGACATCAACTTTATATTAAAAAAGACAATATAAAACTGTTCTTCCAATCTGTAATGGCTGTACATCTGATAGGAAGAAATAAACAACACAGAGACCATTTGGAAAACATTGGAAAACCTGAACTAGACACTCACACATGAACAAAAATATATAATAAAATAAAATAAAAAATCGGACACACACAATTTGTTTTTTTACAATATTACGCCTTATCAGACAGTTTTTATGTCACATCACAAATAACTAAATTATACATGTAGACAGTTTGATCAATAGAGTGTAATGACTCGTGACAAAATCATTTGCTATTTAATATTGTAAAATATGTTTGAACAATATATATTGTAAAGATCCCAAACACACCCCACCCCTCCTCACGCTTCTCCCCTTTTGAACTATCCATGGTTGATTTTTATTGTCTTTCATTTTATTAAGGTCTGATAGGATATTGTTTGTAAAGAAAATGTAGAATTCAATGAGTTAATCATATTTTGATAATACATTATACATATTTTGATAATACATAGTACATATTCTGATAATACATATTTTGATAATACATACATACATATCTTGGTAACACATTGTATCATATTTTGATAACTTGTTGTATTATATTTTGATAATACATACATATTTTGAAGATACATTTTATCATATTTTGACCGAATGACTGTATCAATCACAAATCAAATATACCAGCTGACTCTTTATCAGATTAAAAAAATCATCTAATTTTCAAATGTCATACTAATACATATTTATGTATCAAATCAGATTCACATGAACATATCCAGCCTCTGTTTACATCTCAGATCACATAGTACTATGCTAAAATTAAACCAATGATTCACACCAGTCCAACGCCACTCCATAAAGGTTTGACTTGTGTTATTAAATATTTATGGAAAATAGGTGACCCCAAAGAACCTCTTTTATAATTAACAGATTTTGTCTCCGCAGGATTTACATACACAGACATAAATCCATATATCTTACTTTTATGGTACTGGTAATACAAATAACTTCTCTGCATAGTAAAATCTAGTACTGTACTGTGAACAAATACACACTGAAACTGTCATAAAAAAGACTATGTTGACTTACAATTTGGCACACAAGGACATGAACGACATCTGTGATGAATTGCTCTGTCTGCACACTTTGTCATAGTACTAGCCTTGTTGCATGTGATGACAGAAATGCTTTATGCATTGTCTCATGTATCTAGCCCTTCAGAGATGTCTCTCATATTTGTGCTAAGTTTGAATGAAATCAGATTTGGAATGTTTGAGGTATAGATGGTTGTGAAGATATTTCATTACAGATAATTCTTGCAGTTGTATTGGAAATAAAAAAATACCGCCAATGGCGTTGTAGCACAACTGTACAGTTTTTAAAAATGTTTATCCATATGCTAGTCCATGCTAACAATAGGTGTTCATTTGCTGAATAACTATCCAGTTGCCTATCCAACCATGTTGCTATCTTTACGATAAATGCTATCATTTGGCTGTTGCTATGGGGGTGGTCATGTTGTTAGATATATTTGCATACATTTATGTACGTTTTTGTTCACTTATGTATGAATTCCTGATATTGTCTTTGCAATACACATGATCATTTGGCTGTTGCTATGGGCGTGGTCTGTTGCTAGGGTATTTGCATACATTTTTTGAATGTTTATTCAATTGTCTATTAAACCCCATTGTTATCTTTGTGAAATACACCACCATTTGGCTGTTGCTATGGGCGTGGTCATGGTTACTAGGGTATTTGCATACATTTTTTGAATGTTTATTCATTTGTCTTTCTATTCCTGTTGTTATCTTTGCAATACACATGATTATTTGGCTGTTGCTATGGGTGTGGTCTTGTTGCTATGCAAATTTACATACATTTTTTGAATGTTTATTCAATTGTCTATAAAACCCTGTTGTTATCTTTGTGAAATACACCACCGTTTGGCTGTTGCTATGGGAATGGTCATGGTTGCTAGGGTATTTGCATAAATTTTTTGCCTACTAGATGATGTTGTTATTTGACCAAAGTATACTACCATTTGGTTGTTGCTAAGGGTGTGGTCATGGTTGCTAGGGTCAATTTTGTCAAAGAAAAGAAAATCTGCAGAATACCACTTTCGGAACCATCTCACCAAGTTTCAGACTCATTGACCAAGTACTTTTTGAGATATAAGTTTTTGACCAAAAATGAACATTCTTACACCTAATTTGCATATCACTCATGGAATTATTGTATGCTTAATATATCTTCATCCATACATCCCTAGATGCATCCCCATCAAATTTCAGCCCAATCTGCTCAGTAGTTTTGGAATTATAGATTTTTAACCAAAAAGACACATTTTTAGCCCTAATTTGCATATCACTGATGGAATCATCATGTCATGAACAAATCTTACTTTACACTTCCTAAAGAATCTTCCCACCAAATTTCGCACCAATCTGCCCAGTAGTTTCTGAGTTTAAGTTTTTTGACCAAAAATCACATTTTTTGACCCAAATCACACACCTGTGATGCGATCATTTTGATTTGAACAATTTCCCAACTAGACACCCAAGGTAATGGACCCACCAAATATCATGGCAATCGGTTCAGCAATTTTTGACTTTAAGTTGTTTACACACACACACACACACACACACACACACACACACACACACACACACACACACACACACACACACACACACACACACACACACACACACACACAGAGAGACGCCGGGCGATCCCTATAGCACTACTGAACCTCAGTTCAGTTGTGCTAAAAATAGATGGCTGTGAATGAAGAAAACAACAAACAGAAACTATATTGTATTATTGGCAGTACCTATGTGGGATGTCAAAATAACAGACAGGATTGACTGCAGTGTAACTTTCCAAGCATACAATATTAGAATTACTGTAATCGGATATTCATGTGTCAGCATGCATTCCCATTTGTTTTAACGGGTAATTTAATCCAAGGATTCCTATATCAATTCTTTGAGTTGAAAGTTGGTGACCTTATGCATCACCTTGATTAAAAGGGACCTTCTCCAATTTCATCACGATTATTGAGTACAATAACCTACAGGCAGTCAGACAGATATATCACTTTATATAAATATATGATTGATTAAATGATATCTGTTAATCCTCAACTAATAATTTGATTTACCAATTTAAAAGTTTGATATATAGCCATCAAAGCTCCTGTTCTATTACAACAAAACAAGTAGCATTGGCTGCAGGATGGAACTTGGTAGAATGCCACTTCTACCAACCATCCAAATGAAAGCAGTACAGTACTATAGAAATATAGAAGACTATAAGAAAGGACACATTTATCATGCCATGAATCCTGGCTCATGGTTAGATAATTTAAACAAAATGAAAGAAGAATATGGAATTTCAAACATCAACAATACCACAAAGGAACACTTTTTGAAGATTTGTAAAGATTATTTCATCAAGAAATGGACCAAAAACAATGATAGACAAGACTCAAAGCTCAGAACTTACAAATTGTTACACAAAAAAGATCGATACAAACAGCCAATTATCTTAAATTTATGAAACATAGAGAAGTTGGTTTAATTTCAAGAATTAGACTGAGCTGACATGATTTACAAATTGAAAGCCATAAAAGGCCAAAAATAGAGAAAGAAAAGAGATTACTCAACACCTGCAATATGATTTAATAGCTAGAAGATGAAATACACTTCAATACAACATGCAACAACTATAACATTGAGAGACAACAAATGTATACCATACTAAGTGCAATCAGTGCCTATCATTACAATATACATTATCATTACAATATACATTTTCTTACGTTACATGTTTCTACAGAAATGATCTTTATTGCATCACAGACTTTTCACGAAAGAAATCAGTTACCTTTTCACAGGGATATCATTACCACTAGCAGGCAACAACTCAATACAAAATTACAACAAAATTACTACAAAATTACTACAAAATAAGGAGTATATTGTATTTTTCCATCAATATTATACAGCCATTAAGTTGAATTTGATAGACAGTTATTTATTGGGACAAATCAGTCATTTGAAATTAATGGGAAACAGGATATGCAAACAGGTTAGAATGTATTCAATATTTTTATGGAATAACTTGATCTTTCCTGTACCTGATTTAATGGTAATTACCTGAAAACAACATCAAGAGATTGGTTCTTTGTAAGAACTATTATAAGTTTTCGAACAGAAATGTGAAGAAAGAAAGAACTTGTAGTTACCACAATTACAATTATAGTGTATATTGTTGATAAACCTATTCATAGTATACTCAAATTATTGGTTTGAATACCTCAAACATTAGTGATGAATGTATGCACATAGAGAGGACATTGCAGTATCAAATCATTTAAAGAACCAGAGAATTGTGATTTGAATACAGCAAATGTTGGCTGTGACTTCATATACAGAGAGAGGACAGAGACTTACAAGCACTATCAAATCACTTAAATACAGGTTAACACAATGCTGAACTTCATTTCATACTGTGTACAGAGTAACTATATGGAAAGATTAAACCTACAAGGACCTTTCCTTAATTAGGAAATATTAAGAGGAAAGTTTGATGCTAACTGATTTTGATTGACGTTTACAAAATGAAAAGTTGGTGGATGATTTATAAGGTTAAATAGAAGACAGAAAGGAATAAAGACATGTCCTGATTGGAAATAAAATGGAAACAGACATGTAGACTAACGTCTGGTTGAATCAAATAACTACTAAGGCTCAGAATTAGAATCCAGACAGGTAGGTCATGGGAAACTAAACATATGGAAAATCCATGATAATGTATTGAATAATATCCTGAGTCTATACACAGGCACAGCTTGAATTATAAAAGTCAGTAAACTTATGTGTGTACATGGTGATCACATATCAGAATTTACATGTATGTACATTGTACTAGATAAGATTTATGTTGGCAATGTATGGGAAACATTTTGGAAGTCTGTATTCCAGAAATGTAACTTAAATTTAAGTTGACAAATTTAATGTATGGTAAACATATTGGAAGTCCATACCAGATAAGGGACCGGACAGAATTTACGGCGGGGGGGGGGGGGGGGGGGCCCTGGGGAGAAATTATCTCTGACTTGGTTTTTTTCCTGGCCCCCCCATCCACTGTGACCAAAATTTCACAGCCCCCCCTTTCAAAAGTATAAAAATTTCAAGGCCCCCCCCCCCAAAAAAAAAGAAAAAAAGTGCACAATATCCTGTCCCCTACAATAACTAAAAAGAGTACAAATTTTTTTGTTACTGTAGTAGACTGTCGACAGTCGCTCGCGCCTTTTTTCCCCCTATGTTTTACCTAAACTCCGATCCGGCGCAACACTAGTCTAATCGCAAACTGATATCGAGGGCCGAAGGCCCGAGTCACAGTGATCGAGGGCCGAAGGCCCGAGCGACTCGCTTGGGCCTTCGCAATTCGGCCCTCGAAATCAGTTTGCGATTATACTAGTGTTGCGCCGGACCGGAGTTTAGATAAAACGTAGGAAAAAAAGGCGCGAGCGACTGTCGACAGTCTGTTACTGTAGCACAACTGTAATATTTCTTTTGGTACTACTATTATGTTACTATTTCAGCCCAAACAACTTAGTAGTTGTAGAGGAAGTTTTTTAGAAAACAAAACAAAATAAAACATTTTGACCATACATGTAATCATACACATGTGGTATAATCTTGTTTATTTCCCAACTAGACACCATAAGTAGTCATCACTTAATACCAAGGCATTTGATGTGGTGGTTTTAACTGTCATTCGCTGATACATACACAGAAACACAGACACAGAGTAAACACACATTCACATGCGTGATTTGTGAAAAACTGTAGTGGGGACATTTGTGGGGAGTATCTAAGGACATCACATCACCTACATAGTGTATTCAAATATCTATTTATACTCATAACACAATAACTATCTAATGTCAGACATTTGTGATGTCATGAAGTGCTAGCAAACTAAGGATTTTATGCACACTGAGGTCTGACAAATATAGCTTTCACTTTCCTACACCAAATGCATTACCAATACATATGTAAATGTAAGACATTTGTGACTTCATGAAAGTGCAAAAAAATTCAGAATGTTGTGGAATACTTAGATGTAATCAATATGCTTTCAGTTCCAAAACCATACATATTTAAACCTATAGTGTTAGGCATTTGTGACTTCATGAAACATTGGCTTGGTTTAGTGAAAGCCAAACAAAATGATGTTTCTCATATAAGTGACATTGCAAGAAGATTCCCACAGAATGAAGTTGTTGTTAGCGAACGACACAGGAAGACAAGGAGAAAGAAGGAAAATAAAAGAAAATTAAGAAGATGGAAAGAGAAAAGAACAATTAGTCAAGCAAAAAGACTGTTGTTAACTGTTTTTAGTGAGCAACTTGTGGATAAGGTTGTAGGAAAATACAGCCAGAAGGCAACTACCAAAGTTAGTGCAAAGTCACAGATGAAAAAACACTTAACACCACACAGACATCTAAATGCTTTACAATATTTAGTACAGATAGATGCATTTGATGATGCTGAGGAGGGAAATAGTTTAATTTCACTGGTTTTAGATAGAAAGAAAGACAAGTCTTGCCTCACATCTTCAGACTCTAGTGAGTCTGAGAGTGAAACTCAAGAATAGAGTCAAGGAAAGAAATAAAACACCTATCTAAATTAATCTGGCCAGACGTTTTTGTATTGACATTTTTCACCAAAAGGTCACTTTTTAATCACATAAATTACAGGTCCTATGCTAGTATATTACCATATATATATATATGTATCCTTGATGGTAATTACACACTGAACCTGTTTCCACAGTGCTAAAATGTATGTATGTATGTATGTATGTATGTATGTATGTATGTATGTATGTATGTATGTATACATATGTGTGTGTGTAAGTGTGTGTGTGAACAACTTGGAGTATATAAGAGTAATTCAGGGTGTATCAAATTAATCTTGAGTAGTGTTTTTATGCTTCACTAAATATGTACATACAAACGTACACACTTCCATTTTAATACATAAATGAAAGTGTAGACATTCAATATTAAAGGCGATATCAAGTGCTATCTCATGCAATGCTAACTTTTCTAACATATTCATTTTTTTCAATGACAAAATATTTCGCGGCCCCCCCCCTTTCAAACCATGAGAATTTTCATGGCCCCCCCTTCAAGCCTCCCATTTTTTTCATGGCCCCCCCAATTTCTCCCCAGGCCCCCCCCTCTGCCGTAAATTCTGTCCGGTCCCTAAGTTTAAATTTTAGTTTCCAATGTATGAGAAACATATTGGCAATCAATTTCATATCAGATTTGAAGCATAAAATTGGAGTAGGCAAATACCCCAGACAATGTCAGTTAACTTTAAGTTGGCAATGTACGGTAAACATATTGGAAGTTTGCATACCAGAAATGTAGCTTAAATATAAATTTGCATTGCATATATGGGACAAATTATGAGAGCTCTGCATACACCAGAAATGTAGCTTAAATTTAAGCTAGCAATATATGGGAAATATATTGGAAGTTTGTATACCAGAAATGTAGCTTAAATTTAAGCTGGGAAACATTATAAAACAGGCAATGTGACATGAATGTATCAGAAACTTTAATCCATATGAAACATGTAGATGAACTTAGGACAGCAATGCTGAAAGTCTGATTATTCAGGAATTGAAACCAACACTTTGTCATCTAAGCTGAAAGTATTGGGAGTCGATACCAGGCATATATTCACACATGTACATAAACCAACAATCTGTAATGTATGGTGACTGTATAGGGAGACTCAGTCCATACCAGGCACACATCTACATAAACCAACAATCTGTAATGTATGGTGACTGTATAGGGAGACGCAGTCGATACCAGGCATATATTCACACATCTACATAAACCAACAATCTGTAATGTATGGTGACTGTATAGGGAGACGCAGTCGATAGCAGGCATATATTCACACATCTACATAAACCAACAATCTGTAATGTATTCACTGTAAAGGGAGACTCAGTCCATACCAGACATATTCACACACCTACATATAGAATCACAAACCTGATGGTCTAAGTGCTGTGGAAATCGACCCATTCAAATAATATTTTGTAATATATTACAGCCAGACACACTGTGTTTACATGTGGAAATAGGTCATCTTGCTTTCCTAACAAGCTAATTCACTTCATGATATAATTTTGAGTCTAGTGGTGATACATATACTGAGCATTAAGACAAAAAGATTGTGGTAAATGTGATGTCATCACCTGAGGTTTTCCCATAAACCCTTGCAGGACATTCCCAAAATGGCTGAACACATATCAAGAGCAGAAGAGCTTCTTTTAATACAAGATTTCAAAGTTGAGTAAGTTACAAAGGTGTTATTTTATCACCCAAAATCCTATGTAAGCAGTCAATGCAAGTTTACTGAATATAGAAATAAACCTGACTAAACTTTATATTAATTTGTAAAAAATCACCACACTTTTACATTACCGCCCAAATATGGTTTTTGTTTATCTCACGCACATCAGACACTTTGCTATACATACTTTGCCGGTATGGTAAAAGTATCAGAATTGCAGTCCAGACATTTTTCCTACATACTTAAAATATTACATAGACAGTACTATGTCACTGGTATAATAATGTTGATGCCTGTGTGAGGAGTTTAGTAGTGTTAGAGACAAAGTGTTAAAAAAAGGGGGAAAAATCACTTTAAGCTTTATGCTAAGGCGTAAAAAAAAAACATTGTGTGGTTCTGATAACATTCAATTATAAAATAGGTGGGGTAGGTCAATTTTTTATTTAATTTTTAATTTTATTTTTTAACATGTGTCTAGTTCAGGTAGTTATGTCTTTCTGTTGTTTTCCACATGGTCTCTGTGTTATTGGCTTCTTCTCATCAGATGTACAGCCATTACAGATTGGAAGAACAGTTTTATATTGTCTTTTTCAGTTGATGTTTCCTCATCCACTATTTCTTGCAAGACTTCACACAATTTTTGCGATTTTCTTTTTTTTCTCTCGATTATGTAAAAAAAAGTTTAGGGTCAGCGGGAAAAACTCGGTGGGGTCGGGTAACCGGGACCAAACAACATTTTTTAATAGGTCTAATTATGACATACACAAGTTATCTAAACCTAATGAAATAACCTCAGAAGTTAAAACAGGTTATCTCTCTCATATTACAAATAACATTTTCAAAACAGTAATTTAGCTATTCAATTTCAGTCAGATTGGATCTGTTATGTTACAGAAATACATTCTGGCCTCTGTGACATTTATAGAATATTTGAAAATAATGCGTCATAATAAATCTTGGTTTCAATGTTTGAACAGTCATAAAGGGTACATTTATTTTTTTCTTTGTAAGACATGTACTTATTTCTGTATTTTATTTGTTTTCTTTTGTAATAAAAATAAAAAAAGTATTTTATTTTATAAATATGACAAATAGCTGTGTACCTTTACTCTTATAATAATAATATAAAATAGAGTTTTACTATAAAAACTGTTTCTCGTGTGTTTAATTACGCAACCTTCTGTAATACCAAGTACCCTCTGAAAGAACTGAGGATATTCAATGCATGTCATTGTCTAGTACACCCCTGATGATGCTGACGAGATTCGCTATCAAGAATTTTTTGACTCTGTGAATAGAAATTTTCATCACTATATGTTATTGTCTGTATAAATGACTTCCTACAATTAGTAAAAGCAAATTATAAACAGGAACCAAATCAACGCTTGAGCATTGAAGTTATGTATAAACTATAATTAAATAACTTATTAATTAATTAATCAAATATTGATTTCAAACTAATGTAATTGAATTGTTAATTTGGATCATTATACATAAAGAAATTAATTGAATTTATGTTATTCCACACATTTACATTGTTTACTTAGATGCATATATATCACTCGCAAAATACCAAAATATTTGCATGGAGAAATTATTTATACCCATGTAATGGTGAACCACAGTTTATATTCTACTATTCTCATGCTCTATAGTTCCTGTTGTATACAGTAGATATTACTCACAGCACCTAAAGAATGAAAGTTACCTACTGTATAAAAAAAAAAGTCATCACCAAACTTAAATGGAAATAAAGCTAAGAAGTCTTTTTTCTCCACCAGAGATTTCATTCCAATTATAACACAGACAAAAGTCCATCATGGTATATTTGCCAGGTGAACAGTGGGTTCTTACTTTTTCCAGCTAGCTACCATGGCAAAGTATATTCACTACAAGCACTTTCCCAATGTGACATATCATTACATCTGTGGAGGTGAGTATCTATGATCTGGAGTTATTGTACTGAGTCTCTCAAAACCATCAGATATTTTAGTGCAAGACATTTTTTCTGACTATCTCTGTTCCAATCTAATTAACAACTTTACAATCTAAAAGGGGAAATGAAATACACAATCAAATGTGGACCAGGTGAAAATGTCATTTCACACTTTATACTTTCCTCTTTCCCTTACATTTCCTTAAAATGAATTCCAAGTTCACACAATGTCATACCATTGTTCTCTAAAGCAGCATCTATCTTGAGGTCATGTTCGGAGTGTCTGTTATTAATTATATATTGTTAGTGAGGTCATGTTAGGAGTGACTATTATTAATTATATATTGTTAGTGAAATATAAGCTATCATGAGACAAAGATTGAATTCACTATAGTACATAAATAGTATTGGTATATTTTAATTCATATTTGCCTTCCAGTTGTCAACTGTTGCTGTCTACAATTACATACTATGCCAAGCTGTCATGTGTCATAAATTATTTATAAGGCTGGCAATGTTATGTTTCTCATTGTAACACCTTAAAAATGATGGGTTGGTTGGACCGTTAAAGATAAAAAAAAAAGAGTTTAAAAAAAGTATATGTGTAAATGTTGGTGATACTTTCAGTTCATAATCACACTTTAATGGTCTGAATGACTTAGAAATTACATTAAGTTAAAGTCAGAAGGAAACGTTGAATTATTTGCATTCCTGTATTTCAACAATAAATGATAAACACTCATGGGGTCACCATCTTACAATCATTGACATTGAGTTTTATTTCTAATTCTGCCATAGAGAGCATCCATTTTTAAAAATTATTTTGCAAGAAATATAGGGTCGGTCAGGTCATGAGAAACACAGAATTAAGTAAGGCCATCATAACATGGAAGCTGACTGGTTAAGACCTGACTTCAACTCGTCATGGAAAGCTAGCAGACAGTTTTCATAAATGCAGACTTCCAAAACAAGCATACAAAATTCCTCACTCATATACTAAAAGATGAAAGTCACCTCACAGAGCAAAGACTGTAACTTTTGACTTATCTAGCTGCTTATTTAGGATTTGTTAGTTAATTTAAAGTTTATCTCTTCCTGTATTTGATTAGGCTTCACTTTACTCAGGCTATTTTTAGATACAGATTGCTTGTCACCCACAGACTGTATATAACAGGAAAAATCAATCTGCTTAAAATCGTTTGACAACTTTGCTACATAGTTTTATTAGTTATGAGACAATAATGAGATATCATTTCTGATATAAAGTTAACTCAACATTTGGCAAATACCTTCAAGGCTTGATTTAACATGTGCATAAAGTGACAACATTTATCAACAGTATATCACTGATTTCATAAGAACCTGATTTTGAGTGTTTTTTCATTCATACAGACCTTACAAATTCAGATTTGATGCAAAATGATTTTGAAATATTGCATCTGACCAATCAATCATTATACATATTTCACTTACTGATATTATATTTCAAGTACGCTTTATATATTTATATAATAGCAGTCACACGTTGGTGTATTGGGATGTATTGAAAATCGCTTAAGTCACTTAATTAGAAAATTGCAAGCAGGCTATGTATATCAAACTATAATAAGAACTAAATTTAAAAGTCGATTTGTTTTGAAAAATGACATGCCAACATCTCACATTTCTGTGGGAGGTTGGTATGTTGTTTAAGCTTTACTTCTGAGCTAAAATCAAGCTGTTTTCAAATCCTCGATGCAGCTCCAACTCAGCTTATAGTGATTAGGGTGTGGTCCCAGACTTTACATTTTCCCTTTACATTTTCCCTTCCCTCATTAGTATCCTTATGAACACTTGCTTGGTAATCATGTACTAAATTTAGACCTACAGCCCAAATCTCATAAGTCAACATAATAAACTTTCTAAATTTGATTACAATTATAGATGAATGAGACAGACTGATTACCTTATACTCCTGGTGCGTGGTTTAACTGGTCAAACACTAGCATATGTTTGTATACGTTGTCACCTCCCCAGCTGTCATAGCATTAGGAATATTCTGAGCAGGAAAACTTCTATCCCCAAGGCAGACAACCGTTATAACTATTAAAAGATGTACTGATTTTAATATTCATGACTTTGCTTCTCTAACACAATATAGTGGTTTTACCAGGAAATAAACACTTTAAAATGTCAGTTTATTATTTATTTGAACAGTTACATGGTTTCATTGTCAACAAGAAAGATTCATTTCTTGTGTGATATTCGTTAGCAGACTTAATATAGTTTGTGTATCTGGCATTTTGTCTCTGTGGTTCCCATATAAATCAAAAGGTAATAAATACATCTATAGAGCAGTTTTTTATTCTCTGATTATTCTAGGCAGATGATTTCAACATACATCTAGTTATTTTCCTATCAATACTTTTATTTTATTTCAGTAACATAAAACAAATACAGTATGTAAATTAGCTGCTGTATATGCAAATGATATACTGATTGTGCAAATTAGTAAATTAATATGCATAGTTAATAAAAATTAATGATGTGCTGTTTAGGATAAAGTTCTTGAGAGAGCTTGACTTTTTTATAAAATCTAAATTCTATTATACCACCCAGCGTTATTTATTAAAATACTTACAATACATTTTTTATATAATACTGAATAAAATATTATTTTCTTAAA
This sequence comes from Glandiceps talaboti, assembly GCF_964340395.1. Taxonomy (NCBI): domain Eukaryota; kingdom Metazoa; phylum Hemichordata; class Enteropneusta; family Spengelidae; genus Glandiceps; species Glandiceps talaboti. The sequence goes on along the minus strand of NC_135555.1, from coordinate 1,189,426 downwards.
AACATTAGAATACAACATTATAGTGATTACTCATCATATAAAATAGTGATATGTGCAAAAAAGATGTAGTCTGAAAGATCCATTCCTTGGTTCGTTTATGTAAAAACTCACTACCCAAGCATATTATATATAAAATATATGGACACAATGCCTGGATTTTGAAAGTCAGTATAACACTTGAAGTTGGTCATTTTGTGAGAGCTATTTCTACATATGCATAACGTCAATCCACACGTACACTAAGTAAAAGAACCCAGACAGACATAAATACAGAATGGATGAATGAATACACAAAATGGCTTATAAAGTGGCATTGGACCTTATCCTACTTATAGCTTAGTAGATCACAGTCTTTCTAGCTATGCTAAGGATTTATCAGGGATGAAAAGAAATTTATCCATGCCTGGGATTAACAAATTCACGAGGCGAGTTGAGAAAATGTGAGCCTGTCATTGATAATATAGAGGTGCTGGTATTATCATTGGATAACAACAATCTCGGCAACTTTAACATTTTCTTTACTTACTTCATGAATAAAATAAGTCCAAGGCAAGGATAAATTTCTGTTCATTCCCGCTACATCCCTAGTATCCAATCAGTTGTAGATTCAGTGGCAGTTGTTTGTATTAATCCCATAGTGTACCATATATTACACTACATGCAGACTAATCCCATACACTTACTCTGTCTGACTGAATAGCCTATTTTTAGAGTTAGACACACAAATAAATTGTTTTTTTTTCTTTGCAGCTAACTTATTGGCATACCTGATGAAGCACAGCATGCATCCTTCAATGTGATACACTAGTTCAAATCTCTTGCACCCATTCTATCAATTTGATCCTGTATAATTTAACATACTGCCCACATGCCAGTTTCCTTCAGAGTTCAAAATGAACTATCATACACAAGTAACATATATATAATGAACCCAGTATTCTTGTAGCCTACAAACTCATCATTGGCTTTAGATCATAACCAACACCTAGAATGATCTGTTTTTAGCACACAGTGTCAACTTGCTGTGCTCAGCATGTATTTTGAATAACTACGAAAAGCTGTATTTTAATTCTAATTACAATGTCGATATAAACCGATCACACACAAGACTTACATTCACACTTGAAGGTGGGATATAGTTACACAATTGCACTTATTGAATATTAATGAGCAATCTATCATCATGTGAATGAAGTAGCCAATTACAAGCATCTGTCAATGTCTGATGGATTACTTAGACTGACTGATCCTCTGTTACTAAGGCCTACTCAACATGATGTCTACATAACTACATTTGTGACTAGATTAATGGATTATTCTTGGCATTGATTGTGATCGCTAGAATCAAACACCAACAAGGAGTCTCCAGACTATAGCATTCTAATCTTCAGTCTTGACAAAACGTGTACCTAAAATCAATTCCCCCCCCCCCCCCCATTCCTTGTAGTCGATTTGAACCTAATAATATTAATAACACAATTTCTAATCCAGGGGAGGTTTTTTTATAAGGTGTATAACTCTACAGATTGGTATTCAATGACTCTATATTTATTATATTCGGAGTAGTTTGAGAAATGTCTAAGAAACCAAACTTGTAGAATAGGAGACATACATCTGGTCTGCAATTAGCGGTAGATTTTTAAAATTGAGCCAGTTAAACTTATCCTGGCAGATAATATTACTTTTCAGTATTGCCATTATCATGTAGCCATAGTTATTAGACCAGGTAAAATTTAGTTTACCAAGGTTTTCTCCAACATGCAGTCACCATCTAGTCATAATCCAATAAAGTATAGCGCTTTCTCAATGCCGTGGAGTGGGTGGGTAACATAGATGGGGTGTGGGAATAGTACATTCTCAAGCAAAATCCCAACACCAATTTTGGTCAAATTCACCATTGAATAGTACTTAATGTGTCTACAGCTGATTGCAGATTACTGCATGTTCATTCTCTCTGTTTGATACAATCATGTAGAAACCAGTTGAACTGCATGTTATACTTTAAGACAGCAATTAATTAAGATTGAAAGAATAGAGTTTCTTGTGACATATCCAATGAACTAGTGTAGCACCATGCAGATATTAAATGAACTTTGCAAAGGAATGTAGGTGCCTCCCTTCGTCATCACTTACTGACAAATTTAAAGTTATATTTGGGATTGGGTGATAACAGTTGACGTCACCAGTCACCACATCCTTTCTAATGTGAAATGCTGGGGTTGCAAAGTGAACAATACCCAATGCTTCACATCAGAAAATGTAGCAAGAAACTGTATTCATCTTGTTATCGAAAGTATAGCATTTGTAGATTCTTATTGGTTTCTTCATTATCATATCAAGTAGAGAGCATGAACAGTAATCTGCAACACACTGTATGTACCATGCCAAAATATTATCTGAGATTTTAAAGATGACTAAAAGTGAAAAGATATATTTTAATGCTAAATAAAGACTTTTTTCTCAGAATGACTGTCATGCATTTAGCGTTAACTTGATCAAATCATTAAAAGTGACAAAATACTAATAATCCTGTCCAATGTGCGACATTTGTAGATAGTTTGAAAGTGGTTTTAACAACTATGATAATTTAGTATGTATGATCTGTGCAAGAAATAACCTGTGAAGTTATATAAAAGTCAAAGTCAATTCAATTATGTTGAATATCAATTGGTTTCTTAAGGTACACATTGTCACTGTTTAATGTGACAAATGCTGCAATTCATAATTTAGCTAAACTTTATTGGGTTGGCAAAAAATTACACACTATAAAATGTTCCCTAATATACTGATTGTACTTTAAGTCACCTTTGTGCCAAATTTGAACATTGTTGGTTGGTCTGAAATACATTGTGACTGTTTTATATGACAATTACATGCTGCAATTCAAAATTTAGCTAAATTTTGTCAGGTTGGCAAATAATATTATGCACTATGTATTCCCTGTACTGATAGTACTTTAAATCACCTTTGTGCCAAGTGCCAAGTTTGAACACTATTGGCATCTCATGACTGATAAATGATGGATAAACATAAATAGGTGGACAGACAAATAGACAATGTCACATATATCTTAATCTTTCTTCTGGCCAAAAAAACCCATCATGATGATTTTTACTTGTCAATGAATGACATTGTAGTTATGGTAACTACTGCATGCATACAAGTTTATAAAGATAGAAATAGCCATCTATACAAATGTACATCTATATACCTCCATACAATGAAAGAGTTGCACTGGTATTAACTTTTTACGATGTTAATCTCAAAGCTCCAATGATCCGATAAGTTTAGATATCAATTCTCAGATAACAGTAGTTATCTTACATTCATATTCAGTCCTTCATTAATTTCGTTCCATGTTTGACATCAATAATTCCTTCCTTATCAGCACTACTAAAAGTTAATGAGACTGTGACTCATTGTTATTTAAATCAATTTTTCTTCTTATTTAGAATGAGTCTGAATAAGCTCATTTAATGTCATTTGTTGCTTAAGGTATAATGTTGAATCGTTTTGTACAGTAATTTGATGCAAATCGGGTACTGCACTGGAAATTTTAGAAAGGCTCTTGTCTGACAATATTGCATTTGATACGTAAGCAATAAATGAAACTAAGCAGATCTTACTGATAATCTACGTCTAATGAGTTTCTATTGTTGCACAATATCTGTAACATCTGGAATCCTTGTATACTGAATGTAGCTATTTGTTGTACTGAATTGTAAGATTCAGTTATTTCAGTAGTATTATAGGTGTTAAAGTCTCTCTCTCTCTCTCTCTCTCTCTCTCTCTCTCTCTCTCTCTCTCTCTCTCTCTCTCTCTCTCTCTCTCTCTCTCTCTCTCTCTCTCTCTCTCTCTCTCTTGTTTGTATGTATGTATGTATGTATGTATGTATGTATGTATGTATGTATGTATGTATGTATGTATGTATGTATGTATGTATGTATGTATGTGTATTGTACAACTGGACTATAACATTCAATAGTCTGTCTGTGTGTCTATCTCTGTGTATGTAAATGACTTAATGGAAAAACATTTTAAAGTGGCCATATGGATGGCAAATGGGTATTTATTTTGGATCTTTAATTCTTAAGGCATCTCTATGTCTATGTTTTCCTGCTTTAAAAAAATTATGTGAAATAGCATCGACTAAGTCCATATTTGTAAGTCAATACATTACAAACAAGCTACAAACTGTGTAAAAAGTTTGTCATTGTACGTACAATACCAAATATTTTACACATTTTTTAATGTTTTGTAATTTATTGAGTTACAAACCAGAATTTAGTATATGTTGTTTCACATTGTTTTTCCAAGTGTAAAAACATAGTTGAGTTGTTTTAGTGATTACAAATCCAAAATAAATATCTATTTGTCATCCATACTTTAATGTGATACCACGGTATGTCAAATGACACTATTCCATGGAATTATGAAAACTGTATTGACATATTGCCCTAACCTGTCACCTTGCAGTAATAGTGAATTTAAATGTTCTATTCAGCAAAATGTGTAACCTGACAATCAAGTAAAGAATGACAGTTATAAACAGTGCCAGTCAAATCTATACAGAGAGGATACATATTTGCTTGTCCTCATTGTCAGTTAAAAGAATCATGCAGTTGTCAGAGTAAAACAGTCATTTCCCAGCCTGCCTGTAGTCTTGAAGTGTGGCTAGTCACATCAAAATACATTTCCCAGTCTACCTGTAGTCTTGAAGGGTGGCTAGTCACATCAAAACACATTTCTCAGTCTACCTGTAGTCTTGAAGGGTGGCTAGTCACATCAAAACACATTTCTCAGCCTACCTGTAGTCTTGAAGGGTGGCTGACATTATTTCAGCAATCGTATTAAACTGACATTTGTAATTTTTGAATTTTGCTCGCCATCCTTGAGTCTACCCACAATGTGTTGCACAAGATATTGTGTGCCTGGGTATGTCTTCAATACATTTCTGAGTAGACTTGATGACTTTGAGTGAAATTCAAAAACTTTTGAATTTTGCTCACCATCCTTGAGTCTACCCACAATGTATTGCACAAGATATTGTGTGCCTGGGTATGTGACTGTGAGTGAAATTCAAAAATTCAAATATCAGTTATGATTACTGAATAAACATATCAGCAGTCTCTTGACTAAGACTACAGGTAGGCTAATTTTTCTCTCTGTCAGCCATAAGACTATACTAAAAATGAAATTAAACCATCAAGTCAACAATATCTTCAGTAATAATTTTAAATAAAGTTTGCATAAATGCTGTTTTTCATTGATCACAATGATAGTCAATGACAGCAGGCAGTCTGGTGACTGTAACTTGTGTTCTCCCATTACAATGACACAAAAGATTTAGAGATATTTATTGCTTAAAAATGAATTTCTCAAATAATATTGTGTATCAGTTGTCACCATTGGTGAAATGAAATAATGTGATCATGTGTATTTTTACTTAGAAAATATCTACAAGAAAAGGATAAAACGTGCTAGATATGCCACATCTAAGTCAGTAATATTAACAGATACGGGCATGTACTCTCAATGTGCAGAATTTCTGTTCAATGCTAGTATAGACCAGAAGCCTGTAAGTAACTGTCATATTTAAAATTGTTTTCACTTAAGGCAAACTCCTACTTCTTTCTGTTCGTAATAGCTACTGGAACCTTACATTTGAATATCATGTAACTTTTGTCAATTTATAACCTGCAAACAGCTAGTATCCATTTCAGTTCCAGTGTAATTTGATGAATGTCCACTAGTGGCAATCACACAAACTTTGATATTTTCTCTAATCTGACACAGTAACAAATCAATGACCTTTAGTGACATTGCTGGCATGCATCATTTTAATGGTAACTCAGTCCCAAGGCTGACCACAGGCACTTGTAAACTGACACAGTAACAAATCAAAGACCTTTCAAGTGACATTGTATGATTTTAATGGTAACTCAGTCCGGCGGCTGACCACAGGAACTTGTAAACTGACACAGTAACAAATCAAAGTCTTAGACCTTTAGTGACATTGATGGCACACACCATTTTACAAATAGTTCTTAAGTCCTTACAACTGTAACTTGTATTAAAACTGACATAGTAACAAATCAATGACCTTTTATATTGACCACAGAAACGTGTATATGGACACAATAACAAATCAAATATCTTTGCTGGCATGCATCACTTTAAGGGTAGCTTTAAAATCCTGACCCAAGTGACTTGTAAACTGACACAGTAACAAATCAAAGATCTTTAGTGACATCTTTGGTAGACAACGAAGTAGCTCAATCTTGGACTTGGACTTATTTTCTGTGAATTCTTAACTAATTTTAATAATTCAATCACCATTGACTGAATTAGTTTACAAATCACTGTGGTGCAAGCAGCTAAATTATCTCCCTTCATATTCTATAAGATTCACTTTTCACTCTCAGATTTAAAGTTTACAAGCCACTGTGCAGTCTGTGGTACAAGCAGCTATGTACATTATCTACTTTCAGAGTCTTTGTGATTCAAATTTAAAGTTTACAAGCCACTGTGCAGTCTGTGGTACGTTATCTACTTTCAGAGTCTTTGTGATTCACTTTTCACTCTCAAACTTAAAGTTTACAAGCCACTTTGCAGTCTGTGGTATAAGCAGTTATGTACATTATCTACTTTCAGAGTCTTTGTGATTCACTTTTCACTCTCAGATTTAAAGTTTACAAGCAACTATGCAGTCTGTGGTATATGTGGATAATATCTACTTTCAGAGACTTTGTGATTCAAATTTAAAGTTTACAAGCCACTGTGCAGTCTGTGGTACAAGCAGCTACGTACATTATCTACTTTCAGAGTCTTTGTGATTCACTTTTCATGCTCAGACTTAAAGTTTACAAGCCACTGTGGTGAAAGCAACTAAGTTATCTACATTCAGAATCTCTGTGCATGTGTAATTCACTGTCTACTCACAAATTAATACAGTTTACAAGTCACTGGTCAAAACTGCTTATCAAAGGTTATCTTTATTTTCTCAATCACTATCAACAAAACTAGTCTACAAGCCACTGTGGTGCAAAATAGTAAAAACAAAATTATTAATTACTTTCTCAGACACTTTGAGAGTCATTCTTTATAATTTATTCCCAGATAGTATCAGAGTAATTTATGAGCACATTTTAAAGCAAGATATAAATTTTTGATAAGCAGATAAGATCAAACCCCACCAAGTCTACAATGTACAGTTATTATGTTTGACGATTTAACAAGATTCATCTGGAATGAAATGCAAATGATATGCATATATTATATGTCTAGGTTGCAATAACGGGTTGAATATTTAGGATATTTTCTGTACATGTCTCTAAGTGAACAGCTGCAATTTGATAGTTATTTCTGTATATAGCTAGCCTAAATACTGACTACATTGCTGTCATACCATCTGTACATCTGTTCATAAAATCTACAACACTCTCAAACGTCAACCTAAGATAAACAAGAACAGAGTGAATTATTGTCTTTTCAGTATCAGCGAACATTTGCATACATTTGCATGAGGTAGTATTTCTGTAAAAATCTACTAACTTATAAATATTTGGATGACTTTTAAAACTTCCAGCTGCCACTGTTTCTGGTTGGAATCACGATATTCGTATTGGATTTTGGTGCTATACAAATTCTTTTGATTGATTGATTCTCTGTGTTTGTTTTTTGAAACTTGGACTAGGTCATTTCTTTGGAAAGGCAGCATTATACATTTCAACATAGAAGCAGAAATATTATTAGTAAACTATGAAACAATATGACAGTAAATGTTTTGTGAGTTTTTATTCCCGTACAAATTATTCATTCTGTCATTACTCACAATATATTCCAGAAAGTAAATGTCATATGATAGTGAGGGGGCAGTTCAGAATAATGTTGGCATTGCTGATGCTAGTGGTGGTGGTGGTGGTGGTGGTGGTGGTGATGGCTGTGGTGGTCGTGGTGGTGATGATGGTGATGATGGTGGTGGTGGTGGTGCAGATGATATCGATGTACACATCAATCATCATACTTTACAACAGTATTGGATCGTACCTCATTACCACTTTTTGTGTATATTTTAGTATTTTGTGTACATAGGACAAATACACAGTGAAGTTCTTTAGAAAGATGATGGTGGTGGTGGTGATGATGATGATGATGATGATGATGATGATGATGATGATGATGATGATGATGATGACGATGTTGATATTAACAATAATCCTAAACTACAATGATCATGATCCTAATGACATTGTTGAAGATATCGCTTATGATGGTAGGTGTGATTGTGTTCAAAAGGTGAGTTGTAAACCACCTTTTAAACTCTGTTGTGTAATAGACTGAAACTTTGTCATGAAGTTTTGGGGTATTGTCACCAGGTTGTATTGTCATTATTCAGCTAAGCATGGAAACAGGAGGATACATTGTTTGAGACAGCAATAAAAAGTTATGGGTCAGTGACATCAAATCAAGTAATAGGTCACATTACAAGAACCACACAGCACTGTCACCCTTTAACCTTTCTGTACACTGGAATTTAGCAACCCCAATAATTTCTTTTAAAAATATCGTTGTAAATTATCACTAGCATAAATATGTTTTACGAGTGAAAGATTCAATGATGCTAGCTACCGTTTTAATGGAGTAGAGAATTCCTAAATTACCATTCCTAGCATATTTCTACAGTAAATGTTCATAAATTGTAGTCAGTTCGTGACCTATAAGAGTGAATTCAAGGCTGGTGTGTGATTCTACATGTTTACTACTATTTTTAAATTTATAAATGCAAATAAGCCACAAGACTAAAATATAGTAGGGTACCAACTTTTAAAACCACATATTTAGGTTGGTCTATTCTGTACTTGTACAATGACGTAAATGGCACTGTCCAAAATGTACCTGCCTTCATATTTTGTTGCTTCAGCAGCAATACGAGAATGTGTTCGCATGGAGATTTTACATTAAGCATTGACAACACAAACTTACATCCAGCTACTTGAAATAATGAATACACTACAGAACAATGTTTGTATTTATCTTCTATGAATACCTTGATTCTATGTTGATTAGTAAAAATCAACCTCTATTCGTTCTGATGTCTATCAAGAATTGCGCTACTCTCATATTACCAGTTGAATGGTACTTGTTTCCATAGTGAATGACTTCCTTGTTCAGTGATTCATTTTATCAGACAGTGGATTTCGTTACAGGTAATCTACATTTGTTATCTTTTTCCATTTTTTATCTAGATACGATAACTAATTTATATATTACGTTTCTTTTCAGTTTCGATACAAAAATTCTGGTAATTGACATATCTCAAATTTGGATTGATTACTTTATTTCATCAGATAGTGATCTGTTTACTTGTAATCTATTTAATAACTTTATTCCATATTAAATTAATACCTTAATTTACTTCCGAATTCTTGTTGTATTTATAGAATCTGAGATTACTGTTTCTGATATTATCTGTTAATTTTGGTAATTTCCTGTGCATTATATTGAAAAAAATCACAAGTCAACATTTTATAGTATTAAAGCTCTCACAAAGTAAATAATTGCTGCATATATAATTTGTCTCTTCACAAGACAAATTACGAATTATGTAGCTAATTAGCAACACTGACATTTAGTTGTTAGTAATTTAATTCTAATAATATATTCTTAATTAAGTTACCATAGCTTTAAATCAACAAATTATTATACACTCTGTTGGGTTTGTGAAGATAAAACATGAACAAAAAATTATCACTGATGTCTGCTAGCACTACGGCAGAGGTTTATTGACAAAAATTTATCACTGATGTCTGCTAGCACTGCGGCAGAGGTTTATTGACTTTCCATAGTTTTAACATGGGTATAGTATATAATATACACTAGTCTAAGAATTACTATAAGATGTTTGACAGCTAGCTTTTAGTTATAAATGTCTTACAAGATATGCATTGAATTCATTTTACATAAGAGCTTATGGTTGGGTGAGAAAGGGAAGTATGTATAAGATGGTAGACACTATATTAGTAGACAGCAAAAGAAAACAAAAACCCAAATAGCACATACCTACTTTATCAAACACCACAGGGAAGTGACCACTAAATTTGCTGCTGTTCAACTGTGTATGTATACACTCCTTGAAGTGTTGCTACATAGCTAAATCACTAAGAAGAAACTGGTGCTAATAAAACTTACAGCTTTTATATATATACACTGCAACTTAATCTGCTGTTAAAGAATTGGACTTGACCCCCCTGCTGTGCTATCTATGATAGTCTGACCTTATTACAAGGACAATTTACATCAATCACATCCCTGTAACTTGAGAGTACTAAGAAATGAATCAACTGGTCTGGAACAACAAAATATAAAGTCATTCCAATTCAGTGAACAAGCATGTCAGCTCTAGTATTATATGGCAATGTGAAATACTCACCAATCTTGCTGTACGGATTCAGTAGGCTTTACTTTCCCGTTCTCTCTCATCCACACAGGCAAACTCCAAGACTACATATGTTCCACAATTACAAAAACAAATACTTGCACTTCTAAGTTATACACCTCCTTAATACCACCTTATCTGATTGGTTCATCACACTGGGACAAACTACTCTTTTACAGGGGTGATCAATAATACTGGTTTTGCTGTTCTGACTATTAGGTTTACATATTTGATACTTCCTCTCATATTTTTCTCAACACACACTTATTCTACCATTTAGCAACTTGATTAATTATTGTGAATGAATAATTTCTTTCTTTCTAATAATATGTAAATTCAATAATCCCTTTTATGTCATCAAAGCAAGAAATGTATATATTTTGTGTGTGCATTTATGTAAGTGTGTGTGTGTGTGTGTATGTATGTGTGTATGTATGTACATATGCATGTACATATATTTTGTGATTGTGTGTGTGTGTATGAATGTATGTATGTATGTACGTACGTACGTACGTACGTATGTATGTATGTATGTATGTATGTATGTATGTACATAATTATGTACATACATACATACGTACGTACGTACATACGTATGTACGTACGTACGTACGTACATACGTACACATACATACATATGTACGTATATACATACATACGTACACACGTACACACATACACACGTACGTACGTACATACATACATACATACATACATACATACATACATACATACATACAGTATGTATAGTTCCTATTAGTACCTGACTCTATTTTTTCGTGATCATTGATCATAAAACTTTTTTAAATACGTTTTTATGTAAAAAAAATATAATATATTGAAAACGGTCCAAAATCAGAAATTTACAAGAAAAAATAACAAAAAATAGAGGCATCATAACCTGATAAAGAAAATATTAAATGAATTCAATACAGCCCTGTATACTTTTGAAGTACCTTGAATGTTGAAATTAAAGTGCAATAGCCATATTGATAATTGCAGATAATGATTCATTCATGGTGATTAATCACTTATGATATCAGATTCCAGGTAATTCATGCTAGAGATTAATTTCATACAAGGAATCGTCTCTCTTTATCCACAAAGGATGTTTACACATAGTGAATAAAGAATGAATGAAGTAGGTCTCAGGTGTATGTATATCATATAATAAAATATATATAGCAATATGGATGTGCTCTACTTAACTTGGATACACATGTATTTTACATGTAATGTAATGTGATATCATACACTGTTGTGTAGTGTAGCATGATGCAATGTAATATCAATGTAAGGAATATTTTAGATGATATGATATGTGTTGTGATGTGATATGATGTGATGTGTTGTGGTGTGATGTAAATATCGATGTGAAGATCCCCCAATGGTATTCTATAGGTACTAGATGATGTGATGTGATGTGATGTGATGTGATGTGATGTGTTGTGGTGTGATGCGACATGATGTGAGTGGATTAGTGATGTGATGTGTTGTGATGTGAATCGACATGATGTGAGTGAAATTTAGTGATGTGATGTGATGTGATGTGTTGTGATGTGATGTGAATCGACATGATGTGAGTGGATTAGTGATGTGATGTGTTGTGATGTGAATCGACATGATGTGAGTGGATTAGTGATGTGATGTGACGTGATGTGATGTGACGTGCTGAGTGGATTAGTGATGTGAGGTGATGTGATGTGATGTGATGTGATGTGACGTGCTGAGTGGATTAGTGATGTGAGGTGATGTGATGTGTTGTGATGTGATGCGACATCATGTTAGTGGACTAATGATGTGACATGACGTGAATGAAGTTATAGCATTGAGAGGTTTAGGCTTGGGTATTTGTACTACAATTCTGAGGTAACTGTCACCTTTAGGATGCATGTAAATATTACCTCATCAAATCATTTATTCAGTTTCCCTAGAACTGTTATATTATTATGCTACAGGTCTCAAATTTACTAGTAATAATTAGACATGTGTTTCAAAAAGTAGAACACCATGTCAATTAAATTCTTGACATATGTCACAGAAAATGTTTTCAAATTTGGCCCAAGTACATCACCAATAACTGTAAGTATATCTCAAGTCATTTATTCAAACATAAATTAATAAAATTCTCAGAGGAATTACTAAAAGGTACAAAGCACAGACGAAATAAGTAAAATAACATCAGTACATCACAACTGTAATCATCATGTCTGTATTTTAACCCACTCACAGCTTGCTGAGTTTAAGAATTATAACTGTGCTGCGCTGTGCTGTAAGCGAGGTGTCAATCAAATAATGAAACTTCCTCCAGTAAAAGTTAACCCACATTGGTTGGCTGCCCCTGGATTCCTAGGAAAATAAGTTTGTCTGACTTTCAGACAACACTCATTTATTGAATATACCATAGACAGTGGAGAAGCACATAGAACACGAATATATACAGTGTAATTCTTAAATTAGCATATTTGTTTTTTTATTGTGATCATCTGATAAGTCTATCTTCTAAAATCAATTTGTCAGGAAGTGTTATATGTAACTTTTAAGTTCATCTATAATTACTTATGCTGTTGTCTATAATCCACACATTTCAGTATATTTCATATTTTGCATATTTAAGATATTTAATCTTAGTAACAAAACAGCACCATCCAAAACATACTCATTGCATCAACAGAAATATGTACTCTGGCTCATAGACATAGACATTGATAGAAATCAACTTGAATTGAAAAAAATGCTTGATAGACAGTGATGTTTTGCCAAAAGAGATCCGTGATTTACAACGGTGATGTTTAATATAACTTTACATCAAAGTAACATTTCATTTATTTGAAATTATCTGTCTTTTTGGGATATGCAAATCAGATACTTAATATGCACGTTTGCCTTCTGATCTTCATTCATTTCTATATATGACTGTCATATGGTGTTGAGTGTTAAAGAAGATGCAAAGAAGTTCATTTTATATGAAACAAAAGAAGTACTCCTCTGTGTCGATAAAAAGATATTTCTCGTTTTCGTTATTTACAGATTTCTTCAGATTTACGCGCACAGTTAACAATTTCACATGAATGTTGATATATTAGTTGATAATTAGGTTTACTCTAAGTGCATCTAATGAGGTGAACTTTTGAAATATTTGCTTATTAGTATTTAGCTGAGTGCTTTTAATGGTTTTTGTTCGATCTGTCTTCCTGCTATGAGTTGATGAAATTCAGTGATGCATACACCAAGCTGTAAGGTATTTAGAATACAACCAAAAAAGCCATCTGTCACTCTACATGTAGTATTAATTTCATATTGTATGTTATAAATGATATTGTCATATTTGTTCTTTTGAGTCAAAATGCATTATTCACTGTCAAGCAAAATTACTATGAATGTCACAGTATAGTTTTCATTTTTGTTCCACACCAAATCATTTTTCCATGCCTGACATCTATTTGTAGACTTTTTATTTTGCAATGGTTCACACATGCAGACAAACAATGATTTTTAAGTCTTACACCGACAGTTAATGTACATGTTCTGGTCATTATTTCCCAACTAATGGAGTTGTCAGACACTTTCTCTATTTCTACTTACAACAGATGATTCATCAACTAGTATTTATGCTGTCAAATCAACACTCAACTCTTACTGTAACAATGAATTCATAACAAACAGTTACATCACCACAGTTTAAAAATGAATTAAACAAGTACTCGTTAAACAGTTGTATTTTTAAGGTATACGATAAAATGATAACTTTATCATCATTTGTAACAATGAACTCATAACCAACAGTTACATCATCAGTGTTAAAATGTCTGGATTTGTTTTCAGGGATAACAAATAAAACATACAGAAATTATATTACCATCTTTTACTGATATTGACAATAAAATTTTCAAAAATTTCTTAAAGTTATAAATATAATACGGTAATGATAAAGGTTAAATTTATTGCAATTTGTGTGAAAAAGAGAAGAAAAAGATAGCACTCACAAAAACTGACATGATCCATACAGATACGCAGCACAGCATACAATGTAACAGTATACAGTGTTAACATGTGTTAATGGGAAGGGAAAGGAACAAAAATGTACAGGAAATGGTTTATTTGAAATCTATGTTATGCTGGTAATAAGATAAGACACAACTTTCATTCATATTTTGTTCATCCACACAGCACTTTTGTTATTCTACTATTCATCTCAACAATATTCATAAAGTTTGGTTTCAAGTGATTAAAAGTGCCCTAGTTCTGAGGCACTACAAATGAAATTTCCGGTAAGAAAGCTATCAGAGCTGCATTGTGTGATTATCCCCTATACCCGGTAGTCTACCATGGTGATAGCATCACTGATACTTCAGAACATCAGAATTGACTTCAATTATACTACTTCAGTTCATATGATTGATTCATAAAGTTGATTATTAAATATAAATGGATTTCTTTTATACCGTAGATGCACAGCAGAACCAGGTGTCCTTGTGATGTTTATAGGAGAAACATGATGACTTTGACAAGATGTATGTGGTTAAAGTTAATACTTCACAATATAGCATATTCTAATGTTCCAAGATCAAAATAGTGACATTTTGAGGTGGCATTATAATTAACCTTTCTTTGTACATTTTTTTACAGTCTCGTGAGATATGTTTTCATCAATTCAGAACATAATATCAATATCAATGGTATCTAAGGTATATTAAGCACGATTACCCTTTTCCCTTCCATTCATTTCAACAATCTCAAGGAATTGTGTGACCACAGGTTGAAACTACTTTTATATTAATTTCTATGTAACTATGGTATAATGGTATAAATGTGATGAAACTGAATTATAATTGTCAGTCAAAAGACGTTTTTAAATAGCTGACACTTTAGAAATGTAACCCTTCTATAGTTTGTCTGGCAGCTAAAGTCCTCACACTACTAATGTACCAGTAGCTAAAGTCCTCACACTACTAATGTACCAGCAGCTAAAGTCCTCACACTACTAATGTACCAGTAGCTAAAGTCCTCACACTACTAATGTACCAGTAGCTAAAGTCCTCACACTACTAATGTACCAGTAGCTAAAGTCCTCACACTACTAATGTACCAGTAGCTAAAGTCCTCACACTACTAATGTACCAGTAGATAAAGTCCTCACACTACTAATGTACCAGTAGCTAAAGTCCTCACACTACTAATGTACCAGTAGCTAAAGTCCTCACACTACCAGTAACCAAAATGAAGGGACTAAGCATGTAGTGGACTGTACATCTCAGAGTCATCATTTCAGAGCCCTGTAGCACTAGCCTCACTCTATAATACACACACAGACAGACAATTTAAAGACAGACAGACAAAATAGCCAAGAAAGACAGATGGACAAAGATCGACAGACAGACAGACAGACAGACAGACAGACAGGCCAGACAAACTATATGACAGAGTCAAAGTAAATTATTTATGAATCTTTATTTAGTCATAATTTTCCTAGGCAAGTATCAATACTAAATATGCATGTTGTAATAAGTTTCACAATTTCAATGCTGTAATAGAAAATGAGACTGCAATTACTAGTGAGCAAATAACCCTTAGAGGGAATTATGTTAGAAATTACCAATAATAATGATTAGAATGAACTAGCAAGTCATGTAAGTTAGTTGTGTTCTTATGACAAATTATAGATCTAAAGAGGGTGTGTTAATTTGTCTGCATCATTGTAAAAACACATGGGAAATCTATGCATAGGAACAAGCATCAATTTGTTAGAACTGCCCAATTCATTGTGACAACATATGTATAATAAAGCTATTAAGTAAACACTGAAAGTCCACAGTGTATACAGCTTAAATGACTCTTGGGAAATCAGCATAAACTGAATTACTTAGTACATTGTGAAATGCCACCTTCTTACACTCAATATACATAACAATTTGACATAAATTGCATGTGCAACTCAACTGACAACTTTCACTAGCTAGCTTTCAAATATCATATAGTATATACCTTTTTGGTCCCTTCTTTTTTTGAAATACAAAATTAGGAATTAACATTTTTTATAGTCACTATAATGTAGTCTCTTTATGTATTTTTCACATTGTGGGCAAAATGCACTCACCTGATTGACTTTATGCATAACTTAAGGTTTGATTAAATATATAGAAATGTATCATCCATTTAAAAATGGAATAGAAATAAAGAGGAAATTTAGAGTACTTAGGTTTGAAATCATAGACAACATTTTACTTACCATGAGTATATAAACACCACTATGACATTATCATGCAGAGGTGTATCTACAGAAACTAAACTACATTTTATTGACTATGGGTGGTAAGCTGGTAATATCTAGCCAAGTCATTAATTTCTTTTTAGAACTATAGATCCTCATCATTTTGATTACATGGCCACTAAAACAACTCAAATACTGTAAAACACCATTTCGTTTTCATTTTTTTATAGAAATAGATTCTTGTTAGTCTATAAAAATAAATCTTTTTGACTTCTGTACCACTTACCAGGTGATGAGTTGAGTAATTAAAAGTAGTGTAGTATGGAACATGGAACATAAACTCTATTTGAATGTATAAATATTTATGTTGCAGAACTTGATGTATGTACAGCTGCTTTTTCTACTATTTTAGCTTCATTTCATCCACGCCATCAACATGGAAGTAAAGGACATTCATTCATATGGAAATCTTCAAAGATTTATATGCTGTATCCTCCTGCCCAGATCAACTATGGGCAATTGTTATTGTAAATAAAACTTGTGGTCTCCAAAATCAAATTAACACATGCCCAAACAATGCTGTGACTATCATTTCAAATGATGGGAAGTGCCTAACTTACCCAGAATGCTTTGCCAAGATGTATACCAGGCCTCTTCTAATCTAAGCCAGATTTGCCTATTTCTATCATTCTATTTTAGCAAAGTCATGTGATTTAGAATTGACGAAAATTGGTTTTCTGGGTTGCAGCCAAGATAAAATTGGCCTTGCCTAAGATTGTTCCCCTTTGACAACCTAGACAATAACAAACATGGTCAGAATCAGAGTGTGTTTCAATTGTTCTTGGTTTTTTTTTATCATAGACTCAGCTAGTTTTATTAAAGGGAAATAAAGACATTTTCATGAACTGTGTTTTCAGGAGTCTTGTAATGGTTTAAATCACCTACATTATGCGATTTCTGAGAAAAATCAAGTTGAATTTGTCCCCCCCCCCCCTCCATTTAGAAAATCTAAGCAAACATGAATAAGAAAGAATATTTGGTATTATGTTACCCACTTACTATTACGTATTTCATCTAAAAAATAAGTGTAGTTTACAGCAAAATAGTTCATTGTGTACAGTTTATATCAAAACAGCCCATTTTGTATAGCTTACAGTAATAACAAAGACTGCTATCTACAAATGCCGACTACTCTGATAAAATGTACTGCTGCTGGGCATGACAACCTGGTCTGAGATAAAAAAAATGATGATAAAGGAGAAAGACAAGAAATGATAAATGACTTGTATCAGATTACTACACTGTAAGAAAAGTTAGATGGAAAGATTCATTGTTGATTGGTTTAAGTTCCATGCAGGAAACTCAAAGTTCAAAGGTAAGAAAAGTTAGATGGAAAGATTCGTCGTTGATTGAGTTCAATGCAGAAAACTCAATGTTCAAATGTAAGAAAAGTTAGATGGAAAGATTCATTGTTGGTTTAAGTTCCATGCAGGAAACTCAAAGTTCAAAGGTAAGAAAAGTTAGATGGAAAGATTCATCATTGATTGAGTTCAATGCAGAAAACTCAATGTTCAATTGCAAAGGTAAGAAAAGTTAGATGGAAAGATTCGTTGTTGGTTTAAGTTCCATGCAAGAAATTCAAAGTTCAAAGGTAAGAAAAGTTAGATGGAAAGATTCATTGTTGGTTTAAGTTCCATGCAGGAAACTCAAAGTTCAAAGGTAAGAAAAGTTAGATGGAAAGATTCGTCGTTGATTGAGTTCAATGCAGAAAACTCAATGTTCAAATGGAACACAGAATATAAAATGGTGATATTACACTAGAGAATGATCAGGAAAATCTAAATGTACATATTATCGGTGTGATCTGCAAATAGACCATTGACTGCTAGCTATCAAAATATCATATCCTTCAGTTTGTTCTATAAAATATATTTTACGCGAATACAATGAAATCTTTATTTTGAATAAATTCAGACACATTTATGTCTTATCAAATCTGGGTTGATTTGCCATTTAGATTTTTCTGAACTATTAGCACTGTAGATCTGAGATATAAAATGTTCATATGATTCCTTCATCTATCTGACAAAATGCTACAAATATTTGGATAACATTGAGCATCACTGTGTTCAACATGATTCACAGTTTCCACAAGGAGTTTTGAGAACATACAAATATGTATTTAATCTATAAATGATATTTTCATTCTTCTCTGTGCATGCACTTATTGAGACTGACAGAAGCAAACATAGTTTTAAGCTATGAGAAATCAACCCTATGTTGTACCAACTTTAACTCCTTCTGTGCAATTAATTCTTCTTAGAAGCAGAATTTTCTTTAGATATTGCAAATTTCACTTTTACTATGAAATATTATCAACTGTTTTCCTATATGGCATTAATTGTTGTGTAGTATTTCTTTTCCTGTATTTTTATAATGCAACCACTTTTTAAATAAATTTCTCCTATTGAAAACTATTCAAGGAGCTCTAAATTATACATTGCAAATGTTCACCATTTCAAACATACTACTAAAAACTTCAGATTTCTGGAATACTGATGATTTGTATGTTTCATAACTATTAAACATTCATTTAGTGTGTTTCATTTCTATCTAGCAAACAGGTACTAGTAACCCAGTGGCAAATACTGATTGTGGAGCTATCACTTTTCAATTTTACATAAGTTTTATCATGTAAAGAGTAGTCTTGGAGCCATGACTGTTAGACGACAATCTTTCTTTATCTCCAAACCATTCGTCTACAAGAAGCCTGTCATATTAAGTTTACCCTTTAGATGTAACCTTTCCTGGAGCTGTGACTGTCTGATAATGTGTATGTTTTATCTACATGGCTTAACTTTCCAGTGAAAAGCAATAAAGAGCATCAATATTTGATTAGCTTCTAATGGTTGGTGGTTTATGGCAGGGAAATGAGTACATAAAAATAACTCAATATTTTATATGTCTAAGAATAATATCGGTCAATGATTACACAAGTTTTAGCTCTGAGTGAGGAAAGAATCACATACTGATAATTGAGAAAGGGATGACTTGATTGGTTGGAAACTGGCAATATTTTACTATAATGATTTTAGAACTTTTGTAACAGTGAGATGGGTGATTTGATCATTTGGAACATAGCAATGTTTTTACTTTGGTTTTAGAACCTATCAGTGAGAAGGGTGATTTGATTGGTTGGAACCTGGCAACGTTTTAGTCTCAGTTACTTGGATTTTAAGTATATAAATAATTCCTCACTTAAGTTTTCAATACCAAAGACAAAATTTAAATTATATTTCGACCTTTTTAAAAAAGATTTTCTGTCATGGATATTACACCTGTGTCATTCCAATCAAATTCTTCAGGATGGAAAAAAGCAAAAAGTTTTAACTTTTAATCTAGCTGAAATATTAATCTTTGTCCACTATGCTAATACTTGAAATCAATTCTTCATTTTATATCATTTTTACAGTACATTCTATAGGCTTGTGACATTAGAAAAACTCCTGTGTGTCAAGAATTCAACCTGTGTTATTAAGCAGCAAACCCCTTTCCATAAAGAATTCAGTTTAATTTACATCACAAGATAGTAGTTTGAACAATACCATGCAAGTTTTTACAATTTTATGAATACAATTGTTGGAGGGATTTCCTAATAAATACAGGGTTAATAGCAATAATTCATGTACATTGTGCTGCAGTCTTGGTAACACTAATAGCTTTAGCATCTCTAAACACTTCAACCTTTACTGCCAACAAAACAACTCTGACAACCTCATCATTTTCTCAAAATCTGTTTTCACTCCAAGTAATAATCATCTCTATTTGACTTGTAACAAACAGTAGGACACAAAGTCCTAGAGTGAAATTATTCTGAGTGGGCGTGTTAAACTTGTTGTACACTGAATCATATATCAAACAGTTTAATTTTGGGTTATAGTTATTACACTTGTGTCTAACCAATCACTTATTATATCTGTATTGGTACTATATCTGAAAGCTATAGATAACTGTGAAATCCACAATATCTTCCAGATGACTCCTTTCTAATTTCGTACACTATATTACATGTTTGGACACTGACTGGTTCATCTCAAATCACCTAAAATATAAACCCCAATCAATTGTGGCTGGAGGATGAAAGATGAGCTTTGTAGTCAAGCTGTGTGAGTTCATTCTGAATACTATACTTAGAACTACTTAATTTGATCTCAATTTAAGGTTATGAAAAAGACATGAGGAGTGGCAGGATGCAAATGAAAAACATGCATAATTAGAGATATATCATTTGCAACCTGTGCTACAGGCAACTGTACATCATGCTGCGTGAATCTTTGTGAACTTTGAATACTATATAGTACAACCTTATTCACTATGCAATAACTTACCCTGTTTAGCAGATACATAGCTCACACAAATCATGCAATAGGATCTTCTGCAAGACTGATCAATCGTGTATTAAAAAACTTCATATATTTTTCATCTCTTTGAAATGATGATAGGCACACATTTCATGACAGACTCTTCAAGGCTGGTTTGAATATGAAAGATGAAAGATGTCATAATCTTATCATGTTACAGGTACTTTCAGTCTGGTGTGATTAGCTTTCTATGATGCCGACAAAATGTGACGATTCACACCCATTATTCAAAAGCTCATTATGGTGAAAATTGTGAGATTTTGAGATTGGAAAGTCCTTATAAACATTTCACATAGACTAGTGTTTAAATTGTGGAATCATTTTGAAACTAAAAGATCCCTACATTTCATCTCAAACTGAACAGCTATAGTGATTTTTAGATATCACCCTGAAACTAAAACATCAACATTTACAACTATATTCATTTTGTGACAGCAAAATATCACTAAAATTTCACACCAAACTCTACAATATGTGATTTTGAGATTGAGCAATATCCATAACATTTAACACCAAACTCTACATATCTGTACTCATTTTATGACTAGGTGTAAATTTAACACAAATCAGGGCAAAAGCTATGGTTACAACTTTTGGAAACCCTTTGAGTTGAGTTCTGTCGAGACATCCAATTTTCATATTTTTCACACAAAACTTTACAATTAGGGTGATTTTGAGAATGAATTTTAGAATGATGTGGAGAATGCAACATTACTAAAATTTCATCAACAATAAATGTGATTTTCAAGGCAATTAAAATCAAATATTACAATAGTGGTGATAAAGTAGGCTCAAATCCCACGTTTTTGCAATATTTCACAAAATGAAAATGTGGGAAAACACTTCAGGTCTTTCATGACAAAAATCAAAGCACTGAAGGTGTGAAGTCATTAGTGGTACATTACTTTCTCACTTTGTATATATCAAACAATAGATCTATGATTTATTAAAACTAAATAAATATAAAATATGATTCATCAAGTTACTAAAAGATTTCTACAGAATTTTTTATTTTTCAAAAAACATTTTGCATAAACCAAAATTACCCTGTGGCATAATTGATCTATCTTTAACACATTAACAGGTTCCAACTGTTAGATTTACAATGCATAAAATATTGTTAGACTATTTGTACAGTTCTGTAATAACTTGTAATTCTTATGCAAACATTTGAGGTATGGTAAATATGACCTCTATTTTACAATATAAGTCTTTGATGATTTATTTTACTTGATTTTTTAATGAACTGGTTTAAGTGAAGTTTGTGACTAGTCTAATACACTGAGTGCTACTTTTGAAATGAGAAACATATGTCCTACATCAGTCTAGCATAAAAGAAAACTCAGTTCATTAGAATCAAATAGGTATATCATTACAGTTGAATGCAATAGGAGAAACAAATGACTTCAAGTTGCAATTCATCAACTCAACATGCTGCTATATACAGTGCATTGCAGATTACTGTTCACTGGCTCTGTTTGATACAATCACACAGAAACCAATCAGAAACTTTACATGCTACACTTTAAGATAGCAAGACTGAATGAATACAGTTTCCTGCTACATTTTTGCCTAAATGAAATGAACTAATGTGCTACCATGTAGACATCAAATGCACAAGCCATATGTCTGTGTCTAGTTGCAGGATGTTTGAATGCTTTATTTCATTGTCGCCAGAAAATGTGATCTTGCTATCTCCAGTGTAGCATGTCCAGTTTCTCATTGGTTTGATTGATTTGATTTGATTTGATTTATTATTCTAGGTCAATGCATCCATAAATGGATTTTCATGCATTGAATATAAAAATACAAAACATACGTTAAAATACAAAGATACATAATTTAAAAATATGGGAGAGTAACAAAATTTACAGGGCAGAGTACAAAGATAAAATAAAAGTTATAAAAAGTAAAACACGAGAGATGCTAGAATTATGAAGTTATAAACGGTTTAAGACATTAAATTTGTGAATCAACAATTGAGAGAATTGTATATTCTGCAATATTTCTTTTAAGCCTCCTTCGCAATTTAAATTTTATTCTTTGATGAGAACAAATCATGTTTATACATATAGAATAATTCAGCAAAGTTTGTATTTTTTGCTTTCCGTTTACGCCAAAGTAGGATGGACTAATTTTGGTTGTATTTGATATTATTACATATGTATGTGGATTTGTTTATTCCATTGCATTGTCACAACAAACCTCTACACTAGCAGTTTTTTGTATACATTGATTTCTTCATGTTAGGCTGGTGGCCATGGTACTATGAATAAAGCATATTATTATTGGTCTGTAGTGGTTGTATCAAACAGAGCCAATAAACAGTGACCTTCAATGTACTGTATCACCTTGTCATGTGACTCAAATGTCATCTTTTCCATATATGTATATATATAATATTGTATTAAATTGTTTAATATCAGAGACATGGTGATAAACATTTCATACATTTCTGTGATCTATACTTAAAAATTAATGTTCTTATTTCGTTATTGGCTTAAAAATTGAAACTGAATGCACCTTTGATGCATATATATAACTATAAATGTTTTAAATCTCCTGTAAAATTTGTAATGATTGTGACATTATCATTTGACATTATCATTCAAGAAAAACATAATTAATGAGAATACGGGTAATGATTTGCCACACACAGAGTTACAAGGCTGAAACAATTTAGTGCATTGAGTCTTTAAGAGTGAATCTATACATCAGGAAGACTGTCTTAACAGCATTTTATCTCCAAACGTCATGTGATATGACTCAATGATCCCAGAATTTACTTTTCTTACCATGGTGGCATTCCTCTTTATCATTGAACATCATACAGTAACAGACAAAGAAACAAAAACAAACAAAATACAAAAACAGTGACAAAATAATTTGATACATTACCATCACTGCGCTAGATCTGTACTTGTATGTGTAACAGTCTGAGTGGAGTGATGGTAGACTTTGTATGCAGACAACTGGATTTTAAAAACTGTGACAGATGTGATGTGTATTGCTTTAGACACTCAGAGAAACCTGGTTGAAACAAGATCAGTCACGTTCACCTAAATAGTACTAAACACTAATACTACTTACAAATCATTTCCTTTTGTCTAATTGTTTCAGAACACAGATTTCGCAACCTGATTATTTGATCATACACATTTCACAACCCAAATAAATATGCATACAGCAACAGCTGAAGAAGATTGTATGATTTTAGCCAAAGTATACTCTCTGAGTTCACAACTACTACTCCTAAAAATTTAAAGATGGTGAACAAATATGTACACAACTGGCAAATTTGGGTGATTTTTATAAAAAGTATCATTTTGATCTGATGGGGAAAAGTTTTTCAATTTATTGCAAATGATTATTTGAGAAGTGAGATGTTTTATATGATAGAAACTTTGTAGTGAAAGTCGGTGAATGAAAATATTATCAAATAGACAAATGCTTGATTAGATAACTAAACATGGTTTGTCAATTTCACCTGGCTCTTGTTAGGATGTATTTATTTGTTTTTACTAAGACTTTATTTTTGATAATTGAGATGTGTTTGATTATAGAATCTTTATACTAAAGAAGTTGGACTTGTTACAGTAAGCCTGTTTCATTTGTTTGAAAACAATTTTATAACAACAGTTGTTCATTTGATCTGACACTACATACATATCCACACTGTTCGTGTTTTAACCAAGCTACGTATAACCAAAGCGAATTCCATTGTATAATTTTATACTTATGGCAATAAAGTTAATAATAAGGAAAAAGTCTGTTTTATAATGCCTTTTTGATAGATGTGATTGATGATAGAGACATGGGAATACAAAATCCCATATATCATAACTACATCAAACAAATTGTGAGTGATTTGAAAGTTCTACTTACTACTTTATGTATTAAATACAAATACACAGCTTAAAAGGAGTAGATGTAGTAGCTAGTGTACCAACATCCATTCATCACAAACTTACATTCCATATGTATCGGTGATTACTTACATCATTGTGTGTCCATACTTGTGGTATTTGCACTACAGTGCAATACCCTATATGATTATACTTGCATCTACATAAAATTATGTGAATATGCTTGCATCTTTGCCAATACTTGCTTGCCCATACATGTTTGTACTTATAATGTTTGTACGGCAGTTTACAACATAAAACATCATTTCATACCTGTATGAGCTAATTGTGCCATTTACACAACACCACTTGAATACACAGCTAAAGTCTTCCAAAATTTGCTGTTTTCAATATAACAACAGAAGTTCCATGGCAAACATGGGTGTGCCAGTATAGAGCACTCACTGACAGGATATTTGCACTCATGATGCTTGGGGTGTTTTGTGCTGCACTTTCACTAGCTACACTTGTGAAATACGGCAACTGGGAAAACCACATTCAAGCACTCATGCAAATACTCAGAGTACATCAACTGGCAAGGAATGCATCATACATGCATTTAATAGCTTTGACATGATGGCAATCATCGTATATATTATCACAGTGAACTGATAAAAAGTCAGTTCTAAAACTGTTACACTACCTATGCATTACATATGTCCCCTGTGACATCATTTTTGTATATCACATGTCCAAAGGAAATGGTAAAATTCATGTTCCATAGAACATGTAATTACCAAGGGAAGTTTGATATTTTTAATTCAACTTTGACCCTAAATTAGCATATATAAAAATTCTGTAAGATTCTAAGGGGGCTGGCACCAATCCCTGGGAGATTTTATTAATTAGTCTCATAACCTTCAAATGTTTTGATATTTTAGTTTTTCATTTTTCATTTTAGTTCATAAAGGAAGATGTCCTCAACTTCTTTTAAACATATTTTTCTCAGTTACCGTTAATACTAGCAGTAGTCTTCCAAGGGCTATATGTTAACCCAACTGTTTCACAAAGAGTCAGTCAGTCAGGTTAACATTTCACACAAAATAACACAGTTGTATGGTTTTGAAAAAAAAAATTGTATTCAAATAAAGAATGAAAACTAGCGTGGAGACTTGAGTGGTAAGCCTAGGGAACCCTGTAAACAGCCAAGTAATATTGCTAACATAAACCTGTCTGTGTCTCATGCTAGAGGCTAAAAGAGAATTATTTGATTCCAAATTTAGATTTCTGAGAAAAATATTTAATTTATCACTGATAATGTAGAAACTGACTAGTAAAGATTTTGTCGTGAATTCTATATTACAATAATTACCTAACTCCAAGATACCACTTACATTTAGGACAACAATAAATCGGATATAGAAGTATCTAGGTCCTAAAGTAATGTTTAAATACCATAGGATTACTGCCATGAATTTTGTTAATTACGTTTGACAGGAAGTGGCATTACTTCCTGAATAAACAGTAATATGTATAATTATTGGATTAATTTTTGACAAATGTATTTCTCAGACGAGAGTCTAAATCAATGATTTTATCCATTAAGAGGATTTCCATTGTCATATCTGAAATGAGTCAATGGAAACATTTGAATACAGCCTACACACACAATCTTCGTTTTCACTATTAAAACATAGAACATAAAAAGAAAATGAATCTTTTAATCTTTTTTGTACGTGCCACGTCAATAATATAACAATTGACAAGACTGTACTTACAAGTAAAGCAACCTCAAAATTATAAAACATGCAGAATAATTGTCAGAAAGTTTTGTTGACAATAGCCTTAGTACTGGATGTGACTGACCATGCAGCACTTGTTCATTGATAATGATGAAGTATATACTACTGTATTAGTATTATTAGTAACAAATTCAGTCAGTCAAGCTATGTTGACAGAATCTTGAAAGCAAATTTTAATACTGTTCGTACAAAAAAACTGTGAACGACAGAGTCTGTACTGCAAGCATTGACTGTCAATTTGGGAAAGGCAACCACAGTGTATTAAAACGATCAATCAGCCAGCCAACCAACCAACCAACCAACCAACCAACCAACCAATCAATCAAACAATAGTAGTAAGTTAGGGAGTGACAAATGTTGAAATAGACTCACATAGTATGCTTTGGGGAATTCAAATTGATCACAATATAAGTAATAACCCCATATAACATGTAGAAATGCCTGTACAAGTCAGACATTAATTCATATCAAAAGAAAATGACTGAAAAAGTCTTCTTTTTGAGTAATTGACCAAATATTTCGGGGAAATAGGGTGCACAAAGAAATTGAAAATGAGCAAGATTAAGACAATTAATCATTAAAATGGTATGTGCATTTATAATGCAATGGATATTGTCTACATTGAGTTGTAATGATGACATGATAAAGTCACTTTTCTGATCAATTTGTTTCAACTGACAGAGCTGAAAACTGACAATAAAATATAAGTAGCAGTACTTACCCAAACTTTGATGTATATGTTACCAAGTAGGCTACATCTCTCATACTGTAAATTTTCCACTGCTAGAATGAAATTATCATAACCTTTTTATCAAATTCACATTTTCACTTCCTTTTTTTCACCTCACTTATGAAAAATGTTGGTTCAATATCCTGTGTACGTGGCAGATGTGTGATCAGTCACAAGTACTTGGGT
This sequence comes from Glandiceps talaboti, assembly GCF_964340395.1. Lineage (NCBI taxonomy): Eukaryota > Metazoa > Hemichordata > Enteropneusta > Spengelidae > Glandiceps > Glandiceps talaboti. Next base: position 1,161,793 of record NC_135555.1, on the reverse strand, counting down.
TAATGATCTCACAGCTGTAACATGTTCATGCAAAGCCTAGCTTTTACACTTGTATCACATCACAAACATTGTATTTTATACAAAGCTTCATAGAATAATTATGAGGTATTAGATACACCTCAGACTACCAAACAACAGACTAGCAACACCTATATAAGTGGGAATGGGGTTCTTAATCCCTGTACTTACTGTCACGCTAATCCAGAAAGCATACCTTTGCATCTCACCCTTCTTTCCGAAGACAGTTGAATACTTTGCAAAATGATACTTTGGGTCTTTATGGTTTTTAGAGTCTAAAACGGAAAGTAACTGTTGGAGGTTAAAGATTACTATGCGTCTTCTACAAACGAAAAACCCCACTAAAATTGCAACACTTTCAGGGCAGTTTAACATGTTCTCATAAAGTTTCTTGTACCAAACAACCCTTCTATATGAATATAAAATGAGTGAATTTTAGCAAGAATTTTCACACGGGAATGACTTAATCAGGAGATTTTGCCGTTTTTTCCGGGTAAATCATAACATGGTCTATCAAACATCCCTTGCTGACTTGTTGCCATTTTTGTTGAATTTAAATTTGAAAAATGGATACTACTGTAGACTTGGAGATATGAAATACCCAATACTTTGACTTTACGATGTCTGAAATTTCACCATCATTTTAATTCAATACTACATTTCTCAGCTGGTGCTATAGCTTTGATTTTGATCAATAAATGTAACCAGCTGTTGACTCATACTCTGGTTTGGTAGTATTGAGGTATCACAAATTTGGCGACCAAATATGATATCGCGTCAAATGTGAGATCAAATTGTAACAATGTGATTTCAGACATAAACAACCATTTGCACATTGATTAAAGGATTATCATTGGAACAACTAAGTGACAATCATAACATGAAAGGAGAAGCTCAGTGTTGCTAGTGATGATCATAACATGAAAGGAGAAGCTGTGTTGCTAGTGACGATCATAACATGAAAGGAGATGCTGTGTTGCTAGTGACAATCATAACATGAAAGGAGAAGCTGTGTTGCTAGTGACGATCATAACATGAATGAAGAAGCTCAGTGTTGCTAGTGACGATCATAACATGAAAGGAGATGCTGTGTTGCTAGTGACGATCATAACATGAAAGGAGAAGCTCAGTGTTGCTAGTGATGATCATAACATGAAAGGAGAAGCGGAGAAGCTGTGTTGCTATAGTGACGATCATAACATGAAAGGTGAAGCTGTGTTGCTATAGTGACGATCATAACATGAAAGGTGAAGCTGTGTTGCTAGTGACGATCATAACATGAAAGAAGAAGCTGTGTTGCTAGTGACAATCATAACACGAAAGGAGAAGCTGTGTTGCTATAGTGACGATCATAACATGAAAAAAGAAGCTGTGTTGCTAGTGACGATCATAACATGAAAGGAGAAGCTGTGTTGCTATAGTGACGATCATAACATGAAAGAAGAAGCTGTGTTGCTAGTGACGATCATAACATGAAAGGAGAAGCTGTGTTGCTAGTGAAGATCATAACACGAAAGGAGAAGCTGTGTTGCTAGTGATGATCATAACATGAAAGGTGAAGCTGTGTTGCTAGTGACGATCATAACATGAAAGCTGAAGCTGTGTTGCTAGTGACGATCATAACACGAAAGGAGAAGCTGTGTTGCTAGTGATGATCATAACATGAAAGGAGAAGCTGTGTTGCTAGTGACGATCATAACATGAAAGGAGCTGAAGCTGTGTTGCTAGTGACGATCATAACATGAAAGGAGAAGCTGTGTTGCTAGTGACGATCATAACACGAAAGAAGAAGCTGTGTTGCTAGTGACGATCATAACATGAAAGCTGAAGCTGTGTTGCTAGTGATGATCATAACATGAAAGGAGAAGTTGCATTGCTAGTGACAATCATAACATGAAAGAAGCTGTGTTGCTTATAGTGACGATCATAACATGAAAGGAGAAGTTGCATTGCTAGTGACGATCATAACATGAATGAAGCTGCGTTGCTAGTGACGATCATTACAGTGAACACTGTATTATGTAATGGGATCACAGGAAGTCAAAACAAATAATGAACTATCAACAAAACATAATATCACATAATTATTGTAGCATGGTCATGTTGATATCAAGTGAATTGAGAGTGAATAAGACTGAGTGTTATAGATCTATCAGATTACGTGTTTTGACTTCAGCTTGAACGCCATGATTTAATGACATGTAGATATTATACCATTCACAAGCCAAGTTTAACAAAAAAATATGGAATATATGCTGTGGTCATTGTCACGACAACATGCGTCTATGTCACGACAACATGCGTCTATGTCATGACAACACATGTCTACGTCACTGGTTTTGTTGTGTTTGAAATATGAGTCAAAATGTTCAAAATTGCCATTAATTTCCCTGATTTTTCTTTGATATTACTGGTGCTGGTATAATGATATTATTTTCCAATATTTTTCTTCATTCAGCCAGAAAATACTCATGACCAAAGGGTAAGTCACTACTTGTCTAGTGACTCATAGTGCCAAATAGTTTTCTTTGTTATTAAACCAAGGAAAATAGAAGAGAATATATGTTATGAGTATTTTTCAGCTGAACAAAAAAAATTGGAAAATAATATAATCATACCAGTATAACTTAAAACCCATATCATAAAACCACCTGGGTTTTTCTTTTGCCACAATGCTAAAACTAGCACTAGCAGGGGATGAAAGTGGAGCAATGACTGTCTCAAGGTATTATGAAAGTATAGTGATGACACTAGACTTAGCAAACACAGTTCTGTATACATACATGTCTGTGAGGTATAAAACTATCAGAGTGGCATATATTAGTGTGTGATTACTGTGCATTTAGACCATGAAACAATATTGCCCAGTTCCAATGTAGTGTTGACATTAGAGTCACTGGTATGTATGTATTCTTAGCATAGACTTGCTATATTGAAGTGTTACACTTGACTACATAATATATCTGTATTCTAGGTTGACAATACACCAGTAAATTAAATCAATCACTGTCTTTGGACAGGCGTGCTATGAGATGGTGCAATTCAATCCATAACACCACATGATATGAGATGGTCAATTCAATCCATAACACCACATGATATGAGATGGTCAATCCATAACACAACATGATATGAGATGGTCAATTCAATCCATAACACCACATGATATGAGATGGTCAATTCAATCCATAACACCACATGATATGAGATGGTCAATTCAATCCATAACACCACATGATCGATATGAGATGGTCAATTCAATCCATAACACCACACGATTATGAAATGGTCAACTCAGTCCATAACACCACATGATATGAGATGGTCAATTCAATTCATAACACCACATGATATGAGATGGTCAATTCAATCCATAACACCACATGATATGAAATGGTCAATTCAATCCATAACACCACATGATATGAGATGGTCAATTCAATCCATAACACCACACGATATGAGATGGTCAATTCATAACAACACATGATATGAGATGGTCAATTCAATCCACAACACCACATGATATGAGATGGTCAATTCAATCCATAACACCACATGATATGAGATGGTCAATTCAATCCATAATACCACATGATATGAGATGGTCAGTTCAATCCATAACACCACACAATATGTGATGGTCAACTCAATTCATAACACCACATGATATGAAATGGTCAACTCAGTCCATAACACCACACGATATGAGATGGTCAATTCAATCCATAACACCACACGATATGAGATGGTCAATTCAATCCATAACACCACACGATATGAGATGGTCAATTCAATCCACAACACCACATGATATGAGATGGTCAATTCAATCCATAACACCATGTGATATGAGATGGTCAATTCAATTCATAACAACACATGATATGAGATGGTCATTTCAATTCATAACACCACACGATATGAGATGGTCAATTCAATCCATAACACCACACGATATGAGATGGTCAATTCAATCCACAACACCACATGATATGAGATGGTCAATTCAATCCATAACACCATGTGATATGAGATGGTCAATTCAATTCATAACAACACATGATATGAGATGGTCATTTCAATTCATAACACCACATGATATGAGATGGTCAATTCAATCCATAACACCACACGATATGAGATGGTCAATTCAATCCATAACACCACATGATATGAGATGGTCAATTCAGTCCATAACACCACACGATATGAGATGGTCAATTCAATCCATAACACCATGTGATATGAGATGGTCAATTCAATTCATAACACCACACGATATGAAATGGTCAATTCATAACACCACACGATATGAGATGGTCAATTCAATCCATAAAAACACATCAACTTTGTTGATGAATGAAATATCCTGTTAATTTTCATTACACAGTTTACACCTTGAAATGAGACTTCTACTTCAAATGACTAGTTGCCATAGCAATAAAATGTATTAGTAAGACAATTATGCATTGAGATTGAAACTGAACTTGATTGCTTCATCACAATTCCTAAATGGTCATAACAAATTTTTATTGATTCGTTAACACAAACATTTCTAGAGTTGGAGTACTAGTGCCGTAGCCAGACATAAAGTCATAAACACTAAAATTTTGTCAAAATAAGTGAATTATTTACAAGTTACAATACAATCATGGAATAGTTGTAAGTTTTATTCACTTGTGTGGCTATATTTAGAATGTGATAAATTATCTATCATTCATCTGTGATGTACTATAGAAAATTTCAGCTGTTTATCCTGTGTCAGTCTACACATTTCATTCAGTGTAATTTCAGAGACAAATAATAATTCAATTAGTACTGATGGTATTACACACTAAACAGGAAGTATTGTCCTACATATCAAATTATTTCTGAATGTTTTTTTTTTGTTGAGATTATTATGTCAAAATGCCAGACAGGAAATGGATTAATCATTAAAATGTGAATGAAATATTTATAATTAGATTTACCATAACGCTTTCTAAATCTCCTGAGAAACTACTATGCAAAAGTGGTTACAGCGACAGTATAGCTGTGTGACTTTAGGACATTATCTGGCATTTCAATTGTGGTTACAGTAACAGTATTACTTTCATCATTGTATTCGAGCTGGTCTTACTTTTATCATTGTATTTTTAAATCATTTGTTATATATTTTATTGTGAAGCGGTTTGTTATTGTTTTGATGGAAGTTACTCTCAAAAAATAAAGTATTATTATTATCATAGTATAGCTGTGTGACTTTACGACATTATCTGGTATTTCTATTCTTAGATGAATATTTGTTGCATGTTCTACAAGATAAACAGATTTTTACCCACGATTGGCTAGTTTCAATTTCATCACAGCTATTGTGTAATGAAAATAATAAGTAGTTTGATCACTCTGAAACTGTAGTGAGCAGCAAACACATGAAATTGGACTAATAAGGACATATTTTAGCTCTCATTTCATCACCATGACTATAACATTGAGACTTGTTTTGTATAATGAATTTATCTTTATTTTCCTACATACATGTAGCTAGTGAAGCAATTGTGCAGGGGTTTAGTTTTATTTTCCATTGTAATATTTAATACATTGGACCCTCAATAAGTTGTGGGTTGCAGCATGGATCTATTGAGTCTCAATAACAGATCCATGGTTGCAGCATAGATCCTATATTTCACATAGGGTCTATAGTTGCAGAGGCCAGAACAACAACCACACCTTATCCTTAGTCAGCAAGGTGCTAGTTATATATTCAGTGTTATAAATGAAAGAAAACATCAAATTTGCCTTGGATAATCTTTGATGCAAGCCGTCTGTCAAACTACAACACCTACTTATCAAATGGAGTGACAAGTACAGGTGTCAGTTAGTCACACCATCTCCACTGTCTATATATTCACACCTTTCTCATGGTGTTTCTACCATTTTTATTCAGTAGCAGCTGTTAGAATACAGTATGTGAAACAAATGAAGAGCACAAATCCACTTTGAATTGGTTCAAAATTACCCTCCCTCCTGAGATGGCTTCAAACCATATTCAACTAAATCGATTCATAGGGAGAGAAGAGGGGGCATACCTTACAGAGAAACTTTAATGAAGGTAACATCAATATGATAATCTCAAAGCATTTTATTCAAATCATAACTACTATAATATATTAAAGATATGAATTTATATCTAGCTCACCTTATCTTGATACTTGCATCTTGACTTTGATAGCTGTCTAACTGTACTGCTAATACTGGTAATACTAATAAACACTGAACACAAACAAACTTGACAGTCTATCCCTACACTGAGCTACACCATCAACCTGTTGTAAGTTCATAGTACTGCCAGTGTTGTATGGACAATTTCACTCTTTTCAAAACTGTGATGTCTAGCTCTATCTGATCTTAATATAAAAGTTATTTACTTCTGTCACAGATATGCATCTAATCAATATTGTTCTGACATTTTGGACTGTTATGTAGCTTTGTAATGTTAGTATGATGATTTCAGCAAATTCTGGTACTGGTACTATTGAAAGTGATGACAGTGTATGTTCTCAACCATTTCCAATGTCATCATACACTTTTGTGTGCCACTGGCAGGTTTCATAACTGGATATCACGATGACTATCTGACAGTACTGAGCAAGTTTTGTCTCCTTCAATAAATGCTGGATATCACTGTCACTATCTGACGGTACTCAACAAGTTTCTGGATATCACTGTGACTATATCTGACGGTACTCAACAAGTTTCTGGATATCAATGTGACTATCTGACGGTACTCAACAAGTTTCTGGATATCAATGTGACTATCTGATGGTACTCAACAAGTTTCTGGATATCAATGTGACTATCTGACGGTACTCAACAAGTTTCTGGATATCACTAGGAATGTTAGTACACTCAGTTGTATACTGACAGTTTTCGACTTCTTGTTCTTTACAATACTGCCTGCAAACATAGTGACATATCTGATCTTAGCATGTTGGCAAGTAGGAATCAATATTGTCTTTCCTTTCTTCCTAATCCTAACAAGTTCTGCTGACTGTTTCTTTGTCGTTGATTATGTATTGTTCATGTCAGTCACATCAACTGCCTTGTAGATATGAATGACACTGTTCTCTCTCTCATAAACTGTTTTCACTATGACCTGGATGTGTAGGTTTCTGTATTTGATACCAAGGTACAACTGTCATCCACATACTCTATGATAATTTGTCCTCCATTCAGTAATGTCGCATTTTCACTTTCTAAGCATGTTTCAAGTCTATCCTCCAATGGTAAAATACTTCCACTATCAGCATCAAACACTCGGAGTTTCTGTCATGAGAAATACACAATTTTGAGTTAATATAAAATTAACTGTTGTAATGCATATCAAGTATTTATTGTCATTAGTACAGGCACACATTAAAATTTATTTTAATTTTAGTTTACACATAATTTTATTTCTGTAAGCATGGAGATTTTGTTCCTCTTTGCATTTGCTTATAACCTAGCACTCTCTCACAATGTGCTCCAAGTATAATTACTACCCCAACAGACTTATCACACAGCTTGTTACACCATGGGAGTATACATTTCATGGTACCATACTACTAACTATGATGGGATTAAATCTGGCAAGTAACTATCACATCCTATCAGCTCCCCACTTCTACAGCTTTGTAAACCTTCACATAACAATCACATCCTACCAAGTACCCATTTACACATCTGGGTAAACCTTCACATAACAATCACATCCTACCAGGTACCCATTTACACATCTGGGTAAACCTTCACATAACAATCACATCCTACCAGATACCCATTTATACAGCTTTGTAAACCTTCACATAACAATCACCTCCTACCAGGTACCCATTTATACAGCTGGGTAAACCTTCACATAACAATCACATCCTACCAGGTACCCATTTACACATCTGGGTAAACCTTCACATAACAATCACATCCTACCTGGCACCCATTTATACAGCTGGGTAAACCTTCACAAAACAATCACATCCTACCAAATACCCATTTATACAGCTGGGTAAACCTTCACATAACAATCACATCCTATCAGGTACCCATTTAAACATCTGGTTAACCTTCACAAAACAATCACATCCTACCAAATACCCATTTATACAGCTGGGTAAACCTTCACATAACAATCACATCCTATCAGGTATCCATTTACACATCTGGGTAACCTTCACATAACAATCACATCCCACCAGATACCCATTTACACATCTGGGTAAACTTTCATATAACTATCTCATCCTATCAGGTATTCATTTGTACAGCTGGGTAAATACAATGTTATAGAGGGAACCCTTCCTTACATCAGACAGTTATTGTTGAGGTGTACTACCAGTACATAGAGAAAACAAGACAAACTAATTGTAACTTCTATCTACAGTGTATCCCCTAAATGCTATTTATTATTTGTTTTGCAGAATGATCCAAAGATACTTTTTCGCGAACCATCTCTTCAATTTTTATATTAGTATGAACCAATCCAATGTTTTAAAAATCTGGTAACTATCATTTAAATATTAATAGAATTACAAATGTAAATGGGGAACACAATACCTAAATGACCAATCTTTTAACCATATCATCTATATTATCAAATTCTGGTGTCAAGAAATCTCTCCCTCATAGGATTACTTAGCCCGATATACCATATCATCTATATTATCAAATTCTGGTGTCAGGAAATCTCTCCCTCATAGGAATACTTAGCCTGATATACCATATCATCTATATTATCAAATTCTGATGTCAAGAAATCTCTTCTTCATAAAAATACTTGGCCCATACATCATATCATCTAAATCATCTGATTTTGGTGTCGAGTGAACTTTTTCTCACAGGAATACTTGGCCCGTCCTCCATAAACGGTTTAATGCATAACGTTGCCCTCATCTATATCATCTAATTAGGGTTACAGAGTTCTAAAACTCGTAGGAATACTTGGCCCATACACCATATCATCTAAATCATCTGCTTTTGTTGCCAAGTGAACTTTTTCTCACAGGAATACCTGTCCGTCATCCATCATATATTGCCCTCATCTATAACATCTAATTAGGGTTACAGAGCTCTAAGATTTCCTCGTAGGAATACTTGGCCCACATACCATATCATCTATATCATCTCCTTTTGGTGTCCAGAGGATAATACTGATAGCAATACACTGCCCACATTAATGCAACATATTGCCATCATCTATACCTCCCTAGATTACAGTTTAAGTTGTCAAGCTATAAAAGCAGTGTAATAATCATTTGTACAATCAACTTCAATATGAGAAAGAGCTTTGTGAAAATGGGGAACTAGGTATAACATTCTGGGTTTGATGAACACTATAATAGCTATGTCCATATGGTTATTTTTGGAAAGAATGGTACAGAACATCATAAAGTCTAGCATTTCAGATTAAGTATGGGTGTACCATGTCTCAGAGTATCTATATAGGTATGTGTATTTACGGCAATTAAATTATTTCAAGCACAGGTTATATAAATACAACATTTATTTTCCTTTGCTGTTGATAAATTGTCCTTATTCATTGCCAAATATTCATACTCTTCGTATAATTCAAAGGTTGGTTAAAACAACACTTTCCTGTCAGCTGATATTACATACACTATGCTTATTTACAATAAAATACACAAACTTTGAGGTAAGCTAACACAAAACTTACCTTAGCTGTTGACACATTGTTGTTATTTGGTAAACTGGCTAGTTCAGCTATCTTGTCAACAATCCTACCAACTGTCCACATTTTGGAGAAAAACATGGGTTGACTCTTTATTTTATGTTCTAGTGGTAAAAGTACCTCAAAGTATATTCTTTCACTCTGAAAAAAAGTCAAATTCATTAATGTGTACACTTCTTCTCAAAGTAATACATTATTGTAAATGTACAGCTCTTCTCAAAGTAGCATCACTTCTATGACAACAGTTCAAAATAAACATGTGCATAGCAGACTGCCCTCTAAGGCCAGTTTGACACTTCATTGATACATAGCACTTTCAAGTGATGGACCAAAACTTGGTGTTTTTATCCATCTCTTACTATATGGCAACACACAAGAAATCTCAGTTTTTATCAGTTTGATCCACAGTGAAAATACTTTCTACTGAGTGAGAGGTATGTAAGCGTGCTAGACATGCTGGTACCAAAGTGCCAGATTTTAATAGCACTATTCTCAACTATATTTCATGCACTTCATCTACTTTTGACCAAGTGCTGCATTTTAAATACTAGTACTACTATTATCTACCATTTTGGCCATGCTCTTGTTCACCTTTAATATCCTTACATACCTCTAGAGGGCACACTTGTGTACATCACCTAGATAAGTCATTCAAAGTATAATTCTTCACTCTCAAAACATTAAAAGTTTGGTAATGTATATGGAATCTTTCTCAATGTTTCATTACTGTTCACATACAAATATTCATAGCAACTGTATAATGTACACTACTCTCTATACAGAATACCAAGACATGAGGTGCTGTCATCAGTCTCTCTGTCACTTATCATAGACTTCACTGCATAGAATGCTATGCACTATACAGACTACCTGGAGATTTGCAGTCAGCTGCCTCTAGCTGTCACTAATGATATAGACTTCATTGCATAGAATGTCACTGTACAGACTACCTGGAGATTTACAGTCAGCTGCCTCTGTCACTAATGATATAGACTCTAGCACATAGAATCTTACTCAATGTACAGTGTGTACCTGCACATTTTGCAGAAAGGGTATTTTGTGGAATGGTTATTTTTGGTAAATTGTATAAAGTTATTTTATATGCATAATGTATTCAAGCCTTTTATTGAACAAAGAGTAAAAGACAAGTTACCTTTTTTACGATGTGGGACAATAAATTTATATCTCTTATGGCATCATAAAACTTTGAATGTCCAAAGTACAAAGTGACTAAACTGCATGAACAGACTGCTAACAGTGCTATAGTTACACTAGTTCTACCAGTAATTGGTTTTGGCCACTAGATGGCGCACTATAACTTACTTGAGGCAATCCCTTATCACCATTGGCATGTAGTTTCATTTTCATTAATGCTACTTTAGCAGCTGTCTTCTTGGATTTTGCACCTTGTCCACTTTTCTTTATTGCACCTTTCTCTTTCTTTGACTCTGTAGAGGAACATGATATAGAAATAGATTTTCATAAATACAATACAGACTTCTAGTTCTTTATTTGGTGATGTCTTCAAAGCAATTTTTTTAGTCATGACAAAGACAAATTTGGTTAAAATCCGATGTAGATGTCGGCTAATCGTTCATTGCTATTTTACCTTCGTTATGTTTACATGTTTAAATTTTTTAGCCTGATCGCCTCCTCTACATCTGAACTGGCACACATGCAAACGAATTTCTGCTCAGTGAGAGACACACAGCCAATCATGTTGCATCTTACTTGTCATGGGCATACAAAAACAAATTTGGTGAACATACATTCAGTTTTTACATTGGTTTGATTTACTCTCATTTATTTTGTTTGAGAGGTGGCATTTGAATCATACAGAGGACTAAATTTAAGTTGACCATCTTTGCCCGGGTTAGGCAGATTAGAAATACGGAAATAACATGCATTGCAGACAATATTAGTACATGTACTTGATTGTATAAAGACATATAACACTTTGTGTTTCTCTTTTGTCAACACGGTCATTTTTATGTTACAGTAATGACATACAGTGACGAGACAATAATTAACTACAAACTAACCTGTTATCTGTTTTATGTGTTCAGCAGTTTTTGTCATTTTTTGAGCTGGAGCTTCATATTTCTCACAGTTATGGTCTTGCTGATGTCTGTGACTGTTTTAATTACAACAGAGCATTGAAAAAATTAAAAAGTGGGGATCAGGGGCTGGTAACATTGCCATAAAATCTGTCCTGTTGGCAAAAATCAGTGTAACTGTACCAATGTAGTGTGCATGATAGAACTCAAGTTACCTTGATACTGTGACAAACAAACAAACAAACAAACAAACAAACTAACAAACAAACAAACTCTATTTTACATTTAGTGATAATTCAATTTTGAATAAAATATTTATTAGTTATTTTTGGAATAAAATATTGACTAGCTTGTTTCACTTCAATGGCAATAAAATGGAATGAGTACACAGACTTTAGAATTCAGCTAATTCCCACACCTGTACCCATCCCTTCTCCTAGCAGTCAGGCTCTGCTAGCAGTATTAAACTGTAAGATATGTCGTGCCGTATGTTCTGCCCTCACCGGCCTCCTCTCACCCTTGTCATTGTGTGAGGGGTTGACCGATGTGTGCGAGCACCCGTCACGGCGTACCTTACAGACTATTAGCAGTATCTACAAAGACCAATAGCTCAAATTAACATCTATGTCACATACCTGAGACAAAACATCTGTTGACAATGTTGACATCTTACAGGCATTAATTCCTTATTGTTACAGTCTGTCAATGAGCAGTCATAGGATTTGGGTCCTTCTACACTTGGTTTATCATCACACACATTATCCTACAATTGAAAAAAATAGTATAAATTAGCAACCGATATTTATATGTATTGAGCATTATGGCTAATATCATAACAAGGCAAAGCCCATAAGCTCACGCAGGGTAGATTCAATTTGTGACCGGCTGCCTCACGATGATATTGTAGATAGCGCCCTCCGCATGAAGAATGCACATATATTAGTATATTAGGAACGCACATGCATAGTCATTGTGCCACAATGCATCCTTGGGTAAAACCACCAAGAAAACATTGCATAGTATATGGGATGTGCATGTGTACTAGTCATGCCACTGTGCAAGCTATTACTTTTTGCATTGTTATCTTTGTTAATAATTTTATGCAAAGAGATGCAATAAGTTCTGAGTTGTCAATGAATTCTGATGGATTGGTATAAACTAATTAATTTACTACAAGTACAAGTACTGGGCTGGCCATGGATTATTTGAATTGGGTTGCTCAGTAGTATATTATACATCAGTCTACATCAAACCTTCAATAGTTCAGACAATGTTCATCCTAACAGTAAAACATAGTATAGGTAATAATTAGTTCTTGTACCATGACTTTGTCAAACTATCCAAGCAGTAGAGCCTGCAATCAGAGAGTTTGACAAAGATTGTCAACCTGAACAAGTGAAACATTCTCTGTAAATAACAATAACCCTTGGTCGTGGTAGAAGAACTAACTATTGCAACCTTCAATAGAAGTTACTTATCAGTTTTTCATGATTATACTCAACAGTACGTGTAAATAACTCTCACAAAACAATTCTTTTAACAAGTTTTGGAATTGAATAACCATCACAATGGCAAACAATGAATATATATTGAGAATTCTACCTTTCTGTAAGTGTGCTCTTTTTCTTATGGAATGTAAGTAATAGGGAACTAAGGCAACCCCGCCATGTTGACATGTAGACATACACACTGTTAACATTGAACTTAATGTAAGTAATAGGGAACTTGCAACCCTGTCATGTTGACATGTAGACATACACACTGTTCAACTTACCTGTGTGCAGTTATGAGAATCAATGGACCGGTGTTCAAGACTGCAAAATTAACAAAACAAATATATCAAGATAAAGTCAAATAATCATTAGCATCAGGTCTATAGTAGCTATTTACTGGTAAATCACTTTTTTAGAAATATAGTTTACATTATGTTATTGCAATCTGTACAAAACATACAAGCTGTAGTGTGAGTATTTAAGAGTTGTTTGGATTTGTGTCAACATCATTTTAAAACATTGCCTAACATCATTCTAACATTTATACCAACTTTTGTCACATCTTATTCATGCATGTCTTTGTTTTATTTTGAATGGTATTTAGTAGCATTTTTGTCAACGATTCCATATAAAGTTGTGGTACAAGGTACAGAAATCTATACAGTTTCCTAGCCCCTTTTTAATTAATCAGTTTCATTACTCACCAAAATAGTTGGAGACATCCATTGCAAGTAAATGGCAAGAAATCTGAAAGATATATTACACATAATTCTTGTGAGTAATGAGAAATGTGAGAAATGAACTCAATCATATAAATAATATAGCATACTGTGTAGTGATCAGATATAGGAACAAGAAAATACTAACATTCACATCCAATGTCCTTTTCACTTTTTCAGAGTATTGAATCATAAAACAAATTATTTCTATCAAATTCTTCATTTCTCTTTCATCAATCTAGAGTATTACTTTCTATATTCATTTGTTAACAATCAATCTTTATTGCATAACACCATATAGCAAGTATGGTAAAGCATACAAAAATAACATTGCTGAAATTATGTGAATTCAATCCTTTAGCCGACTGCTAGAGGACTGTTTACATCAACAAGAAATTTTCCAAGAGGAGGTTTATCGTCTGAGGTCATGCAAAAATGTATCGTTTGTCATAAGAAGAACTTTCTTTCATTATTAGTATCATAAGAACAAAAAATTAAATGGTGAAATTCATTTTCTACCAAATTTAGTAAATCATGACTGTGTGGCCACCTTCAACATGTTGAAGGTTTATACTTACTAGGCTTCCTTGGTCTAACTGTTGGTCAAAATATGGATGTGTTAACAGTTCAGATCTCACTTATACATCCAAGGTGAAAATGTTGCAACTTGCTTTAAGGTTTTAACTGCACCCCCCCCCCCATCCCACCATTTCCCATACACAGAATAGAAGTCTATAGCATCGATGAGTTAGTACAACAAATGGACGATGTAGAAATGGCAAGAACGCGTTGAACACACGTTGAATGGACGCTAATGATATATGTGTGCATATAACGGTAACAAACCTAACTGTTTGCAGGTGATCACGCTGCAATGTTGTCCAATATTCAACTCTGCCATGATGATAAGGTGAAAATTAGAAAGTCGTCTGCAGTTACTTCTATGACCTTTGACCTCGTCCTTCTCTGACCTATAGATGGCGCTGTCGTAAATTACGAAGCAAATGAGGAGGGAAGTACAGAAACATGATTTCAGCTAGATAAACGATAGACAAATACAATTATGGACAGTGTGTTTGTTGGATGTCCAAATACTCCCAAGGATTTTAAAGGTTACACACTTATTTTGGTGAGTACCCGATAACATTCTTTTTTTTTATCTCAAGAATATTGGTTTGTCACCGAGGACACTGTACATTGTACTGACTAGTAACAATGTGACAATTACTGGTAAAAGTATTAGTCTAGTCTGGACTCACTACAATCATCTCCACCGTGGAGAGGATAGCGAGAACGTCGACAGATATACGATCTAGACTATAGCTACATGTAATAGAAAAATCTATTGACTTTAGAAATGTTTCATATACATATATTGATATAACTGTATTCAAAGATATATATCTGAGATATATATTAGATTAAGAACTCAATGAATGGTGTGAAATGTTCTCTGAAGATGGCCTTACTTCCAATCCCAAGGCTAGAGAAATATTCTGTAATTATCTAGATAACATTAGGTAGAGTACATCAATCTAATGTTCTTTGAGTTAGTCACTATAGTAACTAAGTTTCACAAGTTTCTTGAGTTTAGCTTTTAAGTACTGATAAGGCCTCCAACTAAATACTGTACTTACAGTTAAACAATTTCTCTGCTCATGATTTCCATGCTTTTGACAAATAATTGTAATTTTTGTTCTTATTCCAAGCCTTCAGTGTCTGTAGGGAATGTTGGTCAGTTATCAGTTGATTTGTTAGTGACAACATTAGAACTGGTTAAAGTTGGCTATATTCACACTGACTGTGTTTTACCAGTGTGTGGAAACGATGCCTTCAGTCAAAGCAGAGATACTCAAGGCAGTCTAGTTACAACAACTGAAGGTAGGTGTACATTCATTAAAATTCAGTGGTAAATTCAAAGGTGTTCACTTTCCATGTACAATCCATCCTGGCATTCTCGCACCATTTGTTCCTAGAGCTGTATGATCACTATAAACTATGTAGTTTCTTTCTTTCCAATGTGATATGAGTAACAACCAATGATGGTTAATTAATACAATCTATACTAGGATCAAATGATATATACATAGATTCTCAATTTAGCAAAACTTCTTTCTCTCCTTTAAAATTTAACTGAAGTGAGTCTCCTGTAAACTAGACCCATCGCTACGTTGAAATGGACA
This sequence comes from Glandiceps talaboti, assembly GCF_964340395.1. NCBI lineage: Eukaryota > Metazoa > Hemichordata > Enteropneusta > Spengelidae > Glandiceps > Glandiceps talaboti. Next base: position 1,145,617 of record NC_135555.1, on the reverse strand, counting down.
TGATTCCAGGCTAAGAATTGAAATGATATTCTTCTGTAATTAATAATTACATTGTGTATTTGTTTGTTTCAGTGTATTTTTCTGAAGAAAAGAAACTAGTGGTTGTACAGCAGAGAGCTCCCTATGTTAAGGTTTGTCAATGTAATAAATATTCTATGTAATTAATATTCACATACCGATATCTTTAGATAATTCCTAATGTCATATGGAAAATCTATTATCAGTATTAACATGAGTGAGGTCATGAAAATTGCAGTACATCCTTTCTTTAGGTAATAATAATTAGTAAACTATCAAGTATTGTATGTTGTTAATATTGAGTGATTGTTTTAATCCTCTCTCTAGGTGTAGTGGGAATTATTTGTTCATACACAAAAAACTGCAAGTTTAACAAAACAATATTGAGTTATACAAACATACATACATACATACATACATACATACAGACAGACAGACAGACAGACAGACAGACAGACAGACAGACAGACAGACAGACATACATACATACATACATACATACATACATACATACATACATACATACATACATACATACATACATACATACATACATACATACATACATACATACATACATACATACATACATACATACATACATACATACATACATACATACATACATACATACATACATACATACAGTACAGTACAGTACAGTACAGAAGAGGCAATTGTTTGAAGGATTGTTAAGATGTTACCATGGAGACCTTGATGTTACTGAGTGTGCTTGTATAATTTTGATAAAATAGTACAATGACAAAGACATTACAAAAAGCTACAAAACATAGTGTATTGAACATATTGATGTCCATGATTGATTCATCAATAAATAGACAAATTGTAGAAACCATAGATACTGAACAGCATGATCTATGTACAAACATGTTCTGTCTTCATGGATTTCTTGTGTATTTGTTGACTTTCATTTCAGGGTAAACAGAAAGAATACTGTGAGAGATTAATAGAATGGATACAAAGCTATCACTTTGATAAAGTCCTACTTCTTACTAGCAGCTATGCACATGAAAGAGTTGACTCGCAACTACAAGGGTAAGAAAAGTAGTCAAATATAAAGAAAGATTTTTTGGCCAAGATCACAGGAAAGTTTGTTGAATACAAGCAAAGATCAAGACAACTACAGAGGATGCAAACTTCATGGGAAGGCCTGAAGAATTATTTTTATACTTTTTTCTACCAATAATATAAATCAATGCATAACCAATTTGTACATAGCTTTTCTCAATTTGGGGAATTTCCTGTAATATATTCAAACCATAAGAGCTTAACTTGTTATGGAATATCATCTTGCATTTACATCAAGTAAATGTTGTGTATCATATCAGCTGTTTTGAGAATTTTTGGAATACAAAATGAATGCACAGTTAGTTTTATCTTTCGTTTTAGTGATACATGGATCATGAAAACAATTTGTTTTGTTTTGTTTTCAGTATTTTATACTTTCTCTACAACTCTCTTTCTCTCTTTAAATAGTAGTTTTAAAAAAAAATTTCAAAAAAATGATGTCTAATGATTTCAGTGAAAACTTTCTCCTGTGTTGTAGTGATTTTCATGTTTGGTTTGCCAGATTGAAACCCAGACATTCCAAACTATATTGACATTGTTTTGTGTTTATAGGACACCTCTCAGATACATAGCTACTCCAGTTTTACAACAGACATGTGGAAGTATACTAAAGGATGAGTTGAAATGGTTCCAACTTGAGAAAAGAGAGTCAGTGTGGGGCAAAGCTGCTGAAGATAGCAAACAAGAAATTCCAGAAGAAGCAAAAAATATATTCATTCCTGGCGGAGGAATTGCAAGAAGATTATTTATACAAGGGTAATTATTATATGCAGAATGTAAATGAATGGATAGATAGCTAGAACATATTTCATCAACATTTTCACCAATAACAATTTTTTTCATGAATGTAATCCTAGTCCAATGACCTTCGATTTGTGATGTCATTTCATAATAATTACAACACATGAGGGCGCTGTTCACTGTAGCCCACTAGGTTTCACAGTAACTACTGTTTGTCCATTGCAGTGATATATTGTCTCTAACTAATTCAGTCTTGAGCTTCTAATTAACCATGTGACATGTTTATGACTATTGCTCACAAAATTCGTTCATTGTCATATGATCCTAGAAAGGTCCAGGAAGTTCAAAACACATTCCTGGAAATATTTCAAAATCCTGGAAAACTGTCAAACAGTCCTTGGATCTTCAAGAAATTTATGAAATAAGAAATTGATATAAAATGTTAATTTAAAAAACCCTTCCATATCCTGACAAGTAAATGTTCACTGTGATATGAAAAATTGTCATCTATGGATAAAATGTACTGTAAATGTCTTCTTGAAAGTGACATAGTTGACAGTGTTCACTCCTTGTGCAAAGTTTCGGAAAGTCTACTGAAAGTCTACTGAAAGTTAGATGATTTGAAGTGTAGAAATCACATATCATGTCCTATACCTAGTCTTTGGGTAGTTTAATTAGGCCAAAAAAAAATAATTGTTTGGTTCCGGTTACTCGACCCCCACCTAGCTTTTACTTTTTTAATGTATTAAAGAAAAAAGTAATAAAATTGCAAAAATTGTGATGTCTGACGAGAAATAGTGGATGCTGAAACTGACATTAACTTTAAAAAATAAAATAAAACTGTTCTTCCAATCTGTAATGGCTGTACATCTAAAGAAATAAACACCAGAGAGACCAGTTGGAAAACAATGGAAAACCTGAACTAGACACTCACACAGAAAAACACACAGAAAAAAAAATAAATAAAAAATCTACCTACCCCACTTATTCTAAAATTGAGCATAATTGGAACCACACATTTTTTTTTTATTGGGCCTTAGTATGAAATTATAGTTTTAGAGTTTGTATCATCTACATGCTATTCTTGTTAAAGGTGTAAAGGTGTAAAGATAACATACCACTAGCTATCTTACTAATATTCTGTGTGGAATCTAACTTTGATTACTTGATGTAAATAGTCGATAATTTTACCATCCATACATTGTTCTGTTCTATAGATGTAAAGATAACATACCACTAGCTGTTGTGCTAGTATTCTGTGCAGAAGGTAACAATGTACCAGATGCAATGATATTGGCATCCAGTATTAATGAGTGGTTGAAACTACTGCCTTCAATCCAGGTAGGTTTATTTCCAATGAAATATATTTTATCCAATTCAGGTGAGATAGAATAAGAACAGGAAGAATGTTTTTAATTGACTATAATTGGCTGTGGCACCAAACTAGTTTTACATTAATACTGTACTAGAATGATATTATACAAGGTCTTTACATGGTAACTTCAGCACTCACTGGCAAAATCTTCAACATGTTGAAGGTGGTCAGTTATGGAAAAAGAAGAAGAAATAATTATGTCTGCATGGATTCTGATGTGTGGTAATTTTGAAATTACCATGAACTATTTTGGCTAAAATTATGTCATGAATGCATCCCATGTGTAGAACATCTTATAACTCAGATAATCCGTATAATTACTTGTGATAAGTCTGTTTAAAATATTTACTTTCAGGAATAATATCTAGACACACATATGTAAACTCTGCATTCAAGACTCACATGTCAGTGTTTCCACTTCCCTTTCAGAGTTCTACCACATCAACACAGCAATGGAAAATCCCAAATTCCTGGAATTTATTGTTTGGCTCTAGTTTTGATAAAACCATTTATTGAGTGATGATAATGCCACTACTTCAAGTGTTTTTTCTCTATGATGGATGTATACTGTAATTTTCTTGACAAGTAATGAAAACCTCAAGGCGTGTCTTTAAATAAAAAAAATCATCTAAATTTTATCAAGTATGCACATTGTTATTTTGTCAGCAGTGAATGGATAAGTACGTAAGTGAAGAACTGAATTACAGGAAGAATGAAAGTGTCATCATTGTTGGACTCCTATTGAAGTTCATTTTAATAATCATTTGCTAGACACTTTTGAAACAAGGGTTTCAAGGGAGTGTACATAAGGAGGAGCGATTCATTCTAGGAATATGAATCTAAAACTGATTCCATGCTTGATTTCCTGAATCTGAAGTTTTGACTGTAGATGCTGGACTTACTGTGATGTGGAGAACACCAGTACTGTACTAGTACTGGCAGTCACTATATAAGGATGACTGCAACTGTACAATGTAGCGATTTCAACAAGCCCCATCCACACCACTCCCAAGTTGATAAGGTTGTCAGTGAATTCTATGAAAGTTTGTTTGAATGAACTTCATATGTTGACATTTTAACCCGTTTTAAGACTAATTTCTATGTAGCCAGGGATTCTTTACACACAGAGACACACAGACACACACACACACACACATCAATATTGCCTCTGCTGTCCTTCCTTTCCAAACGATACAACTTATTTCATCTTCACAAGATTTGACAACAATCACAATCCAACAGGAATGAAACATAGGAGAAATGAAACTGTTGGAAACTATTTTATTGGTGTGCATAAGATAAGTTTGCTGTAAACATCTTGCAAGAATAATTACTGAATGCACAGGGGTACAAAACTGCTCATCTCTATACAAAGTACTTTTAGAGTTGTTGAGGAACACTCCATGATACATTCAGTAGGCAAGAACAATCCTGGTATACCTTCAAATGTGGATTTTAAAAGTATTCATCTGTAAGAAGTGCTGCCAATGGCATTGAAGGTCAACTGCTATTGTCGAGTATAGTTTGAATATTACAGTCTATGCAAGTAAAAAGTAGTGGCCATATCATTAATAAATAGATATTTTCACAATAAAAGGCTCAGCATGTTATATTTATTTGCATTTTGATGATGATACACATTTGTGATGGTCTGATTAGAATCATTATTGATAGAGTGAAGTTCAAGTATATATACAAGTACAAATACTGAAAATTTTCATTCTAACAGTGTATGAAAAGGTGCCTGGATGAACAGACACTTGTGGAATGACTATCCATACATTGATGAATACATATAGAACCTCTGAATTATGGGTGCTGAGTGGTGGTAATTACTCTATAGGCAACATCAAGAAATTTCCCTATTACCCTTAATCCTGCTACATTGTATAGCCATTATCTTTTACAAGAACTTGACCTGAAGAGGGCGCTACATACCCCTCCTCGTATCACTTTTACATACAGATGATTACAAATGTCTGACAAGACATGAAAAGGTATGAGCTGCCTAAACAGATTGTCTATACTTTCATTTCAGTGCTTTAAAATTCAAACACTAAATTTACTTGAAGCAATTGTGCAACCTGTGACACATTTGTGTGCTTGTAATAAATATCTACATCACATACAGCTTGAAACTTTTTGTGTGTTTTTTTTGGTAGAACGCAAGATGACATTATGTTTACTGAGTAGAATGAATACAGAAACAAGTATCTGTACAAAATTGAAGTGACAGGTATCAAAACTTTGCAGAGGAATCTACAGTGCAGAGTGTTTGTACAAACTTTTCAAGTTATTTCACTACATTATATTTATAGACAGTATGACATTTGTGATTATTATAGCCAGTTATGGCTTGATTCTGCTGTAAATTCATACCAGCATTTTTAAACATAAACATGTAATATACATAAATCACACGTTAATTAACACAGACAAATTAAGAAGCAGGCAACTGGTTTGATCTAACATCGCATCATACTACAAAAAGACTGTGGAATACTTTATTGTTCCATTTAATCTATTCTCACTAATCCATTGCAGCCACTGGCTCTCTGCTAATTGAACATAAAGTCCCAGACAAGTACACACTTTGTACATTTAGTAACACCATTCAGAATTGTTACACAAAATAACTTCTAGCTAAAAAAAAAAGCTACTCCACAGCTCTCTGCACTGTACATTGGTCTCACTCATACACTGGGGTCTCAGTTTAATGAACATTAGTGCACATTACTGGTTTCATTCTGACTTCCTGGATAATTCTTTTAGGTTTTAAATAAATTTCCCATTCCAATCCCTTTCCATTTTTCAAATAAGTTCATTATAGAGAAGTCAGTGTATTACTGGTCCTGATCAATAGTTGTCAATTACATGTCCTTCACACGGTTTTCTAAAGATTTCAACTCGTCAGCAACTTCATTTGGTAGGTCCACGTTGATCTGTTCATCAAAGTACTGCCTGATCTCCTTCACTTCATTTGCCCAGAAATCTTTAGGGACACTGAAAAGTTCTTTTGTATCAACTGGTGTGTCAAGACCATCTAAATTGAGAGTACCCTCCTTGGGAATGTAGCCAATGGGTGATTTGCTGGCTACGTCCTCTCCTTCACATCTACGGATGATCCAATCAATCACACGGGAATTCTCACCAAATCCTGGCCACAAGAATTTCTCATTTTTATCCTTACGGAACCAATTGACGTGAAAGATTTTGGGTAGTTTTAGATCTGACTTTTTCTGGAAGCTCAGCCAATGACGCATGTAGTCACCAAAGTTGTATCCAAAGAATGGTCTCATTGCAAATGGATCATGCATCACGACTTTGGCTGAAAAAAGAAAACAACACATTTTTTAATATTACTAGATAACCAACAAGACAATGGAAACTTAGTTAATGCAACTTCAGTCTTTCATCATCAGTCAAATAACTTTGACTAAAATGACGACAAACTCACCAAGATATTCCAACTGTTTTAAAACTAATCTAAACACTTCCATAATGCCGATAAGCTTTTCTTTGTGTCACATGGTATCACTTTGTCTTCTCATACAAGAATAGCAGAGAAATATGCACAAATTAAGAGAATACTACACTACATCATCACCAATTTTTATGCCACCATTCTTAGTTTGTAATATATACCACACTATAGTACATCTGGTTAATCAATTCGATACAGCTGTTCTTGGTTTACTGGAAACTTAATATCTTCTACACTATTGTACCATCTGTTTAATCAATTTTGGTGCCACCAATCTTGTTTTACTGAAAATTTTACTATACATCTTGCTTATATAACTAAATTTAATATGATATAAAGCCTGGAAATGCTAACCAGTTGACAACATACCTGTATGCTCAGCTGCTGCTGTAGCCTCTGATCTCATGGATGCACCAATAAAAACACCATGCTGCCAGTCAAAGGATTCATAAACCAAGGGTACACCTACACAAAACAATATCATCAATATTAAGTACACACCACACATAATCAAGCATCATGTCTATACCGTACTCACAGACAAACAAACAGACATTTTCTTAAGGTGACAATAATATGCACCTGGTGTTACAGTGGTGTATATTATTGTTAGGCTTGTATATCATATTTTGTTTTAAACCAATTTTAGACACGTCGGGGTTATGTCCATTACGTTTCTTGCAGTTGAAGAAAGAACTATATATCCATTAGAGAAAGCCCAACCTACACATAACATAATCAGGATGTAGGCATCTAAATCAAAGTGTATCACTCCGATTTGTTTTGCTCATCTCACGGTAGATAAGACCTTTATTGCATACTATGGCAATATGATGGAATATATCATCAATTCAAACAGCAAAGTGCACAACTGTTGAAAAATGACATTGTCCTACCATGTGGTCTACGTCCACCAAATATAACAGCTGAAATGGGAACACCCTCAGAGCTTTCCCAGGCAGGATCCATGGTTGGGCACTGTCTTGCAGGTGTGCAAAATCTGGAATTGGGATGAGCTGCCGCTACTTTTTTGCCGTCTTTGGTTTTCATGTCTTTATTCCAGTTCTCTACTCCCAGCCATGATGTAATCTTGGCTCCCTAAATGGAGATACAAGTTGTAAAGAAATAGTATCAGAATCACATCATGGCATATGTCATGTCATTGTATCACAAGTTAAGGAAACATAGGGACCTAATATCAGTTTTCAATAATGCTTACCTGGCCAAAATTTGTTTCTATATATTTCTATATATATGCTAACATTTCGATTCAAAAACATTTAATATACACACTGAACAGGTAATACCATACACAAATTAAGATACCACAAATCAACTTCTTACCTTATCAATTTCATCTTCAAGTCCTTCCCAGAAGATACCACCATCATCAGTGGTAGCAACATTGGTGAATATTGTATTCCTGGTTATAGTGGCCATAGCATTGGGGTTGGTCTGTGTGGATGTGCCAGGTGCAACACCAAAGAATCCACTCTCTGGATTGATGGCACGCAACACACCATTCTTATCAAATCTCATCCATGCAATGTCATCACCAACACATTCTACTTTATAACCTGGTATTGTGGGGTTCATCATGGCCAAGTTGGTCTTGCCACAAGCACTGGGGAATGCTGCAGCTACATAACGCTTCACACCTTGTGGATTAGTGATACCAAGAATCTGTCAAACAGTAAACATCATATTATGAATTTACATACAATGACACACATGGAATACCAATAACATTAAAACTGCAAAATTACTACTAACAATAAACAGTATTCAAATTACTGAATACATATTGATATTTGAGTAAAGACTCTTTTTACAAAAGTGGAGGATAATTGTGTTTATATAAAACAAACTTAAGACACCTTAACAGTGACAATGTTTATTTTGCTTTCTTACATCAATTATAAGTACAATTTTAATGATTGAATCCAATGAATATTAATCTTAATAACTATATTTCTGATTAAAATACATATAAAACACATTTGAAGTTACCATTTTGATTACATATGCTAATAGCCTAGAATTAAAAGCTGTCATTTTATTTGTACTGTAGAATAAATTTCATCATTCAAATAACTAGCTGTCATTAAAATAATTATTCATATATCATTTTTAATAATTTAAAATTAGGTAATTGTCTGAAAGATCACTTTACCTGTTTTCTACTGTTAGAACTTTTTTGTCAGGTTTAGTGTCAATTATGTAATCACCTCTACTGCGAGGATTTAACTCACCAACATGTGTTCAGCAAACCAGCCTTCATCTCTAGCAATACAGCTGGCAATTCTTAAAGCAAAGCATTTCTTGCCAAGCAATGAATTACCACCATATCCACTTCCAAATGAAATGATTTCTCTCTGTGCTGGTCTGTGTGCAATCATCGTCTTCTCTGGATTACATGGCCAATTATTGACGGCTGGTTCTGCAAATAATAGCACAACAGCCACCATGATGAACAACACTTGACACTTTTTTTTTCTGATTTTGCTGAAAATGTTTGAGGACTCTAGCAAAAGAGGTAATCTGGTACATGTACAATACACCATGTAATCCATATCAGGGAAGCAAAAGGTTGTATAGTTAGATCATTTGAAGAGAGTTTCACAACTGAATGTCAGGGTCACAATCATTGAGTACTGTAGCCCTATGTGCCGACAAATTGTCATTTTGCAGTGTTCTCAAGTTTGCACATTGCCATTTTCAACCAGTGCACATAATATTGTTGGGTTTTTTTGGATGATAAAATTAGGGAACCCACAACTTATCACAGTATATTCCTAATATATCTCTTCTTGTTTCATTCTCAAAATAGAATTCGACACTCTGATCTTATTTGCATTTAGATAACATATCTCATCTCAAGTATATATAACTTGAACTTTGACTTACTTGCCATTGGAAGTGGCTGACCAACTGAATGCAGACACTTTACAAATTCTTTATCACCGAGGACCTCCAAGACTTTAGAACCAACCCTTGTCATGATGTGCATGTTGACAACTACATATGGAGAATCTGTACACTGAATACCAATCTTGGATAATGGTGACCCAACTGGTCCCATACTGTATGGAATAACATACATAGTACGACCTACAAAGTACAAAACATCAACAATTGAATTCTCTTTCTCCAAAGGTGGTATTGTTTGTACACATAATTACTAGTTGGGCAAAACAGGATTAATTTTAGAACTGCAATAATATTCTATTTTTTTCTTTGTATATTTATAATTTGTGTTCTCCACAGAATTGATCGTAGCAAAGCAGTCAATTCCCTAACTATTGTTATGTAAAAAAATTTCTATTACCTAAGGAAATCCAGACTGTAAGATACGTCATGTCGTTCTGCCCTCAGGGGTTGGCTGATGTGTGAGGGCGCCCAGTCACGGCATACCTTACAGACTAAAGGAAACCCTGACTGACTCCAACAACAATGCTTGTTTTTTCCCTTTCTTTTATATTCTTTTAACTTTTCTATACACTTTAGAAAGGTACCTGGACAGTCAAAGCAAAACTTAACAATAACTGGTTTCTCTAATGATGCTGCAAAAATTCTACCCTTGAAAAAAGTATCAAGTAACCAAAATTAAACTTCTATTGAATATCAAAATACTGAATGCCTTTGCTTGCATACAGAGTCACACTAGTATTGAATCTTCTACCATTAAATTGTTATGCTTTAAACCCTTTATTGTTTTAAAAAAAAACCAAAAAAAAAACCTTTATTGTAACGATAATATTTGTCAGTTTTTAAAGCACAGTGCATTTGATAAATGCTCACGTTACATTTTTGTCTGGGAGATGGCACAATGCCATCAATATGTATAGAATGCCATACAATTATATTAGCACAACATGTATTTACTTGATGCGACAACAATAGTTGTTCCTGTTCTTTTGTCCTGTACTTTTTTCACACAATGGCTATGGTGTATATATGAGACAGTTTATTCCTTCATGACAATCATACCTTTCATGCATCCTGGAAATCTTTCCTTGATAGCTTCCTCAAGTTGTGGAGGTGACATCCATTTTCCTAACTTTCCCTCAACTCCCTTTGCAGCAGTAGGCCTTGTTTCTTTTTCATTTGGTGTACAGATGAGTGTTTTACTTTCAACCCGAGCCACATCTTTAGGATCTGTCAATGCTAAATAGCTGTCAAGAAATCACACAAACAATACCAAATCAGGCAATGCTAACAATATACTACATGAAACACTCCTATCATAAATCTATATTATCTATAAAATGCACATACTATTTCTTTTGTATTCAACAGATACAGCAACAGTTGCAATTCAAAGATGAAAGGAGAAATTTTGAAACCCCTTAGTTACACTTCAAATTATTTAAAAGTATGTATTTTTATGTTGTTGAAAATATAAACATTTTCACTGATCTTTGTTTACATACATGTTTATCTGAACAATCCTGACATCTCATTCATCTTACAAAATACCCTAACACTGATTTGACACTGTCTTATGAACCAAAGAAAGAGTTCAACTTATACTGGTAATGTTTAGGAGAGCTCTATATAAAAGATAGGTTTTTCAAAAATATAGTACTGGTACCATGTAAAGCAAAGTACCATGTTATATGTGTTGATTTCATAGAATACCTGCTTTATAATGAACTGTAATAGTAGATGTGGGTGTTTTTCTGTGCTGGAACTAGAATAAAATATGACCTCAGGACCAACAATTTCAGGTTGTCACAATTAATTCCTGACCAACACACTACAGTTTTAAAAGTATAAGATTTATCCTTTTTAAGTGTATATTTATAAAAACTTATAGTGAGATATTATCATCACCAAACAAATCTCAAATTAACATTTACATTCTTTGTGTACAACACTTAGGATAAAATCCTTTCAATTTACAAAACAATACAAAATTTGTTTGTCAATTTATCTCATTTCCTGTTAATGTTTTCATCAATTACAAGCAGGAATAATTTTCCTTTCAAATCAAGATCAAATAATCAGGAAATCAGGAACTACAAAAGCTAGGTTGCATACAGAGCAGTAAGTTCTGACAACACAATAGTTAGGTTGCATACAGAGCAGTAGGTTCTGACAACACAATAGTTAGGTTGCATACTGAGTAGTAGGTTCTGACAACACAATAGTTAGGTTGCATACAGAGCAGTAAGTTCTGACAACACAATAGTTAGGTTGCATACTGAGTAGTAGGTTCTGACAACACAATAGTTAGGTTGCATACTGAGTAGTAGGTTCTGACAACACAATAGTTAGGTTGCATACAGAGCAGTAAGTTCTGACAACACAAAAGTTAGGTTGCATACTGAGTAGTAAGTTCTGACAACACAATAGTTAGGTTGCAGACTGAGCAGTAAGTTCTGACAACACAATAGTTAGGTTGCATACTGAGCAGTAGGTTCTGACAACACAATAGTTAGGTTGCATACTGAGCAGTAAGTTCTGACAACACAATAGTTAGGTTGCATACTGAGCAGTAAGTTCTGACAACACAATAGTTAGGTTGCATACTGAGCAGTAAGTTGTGACTACACAATAGTTAGGTTGCATACTGAGTAGTAGGTTCTGACAACACAATAGTTAGGTTGCATACAGAGCAGTAAGTTGTGACAACACAATAGTTAGGTTGCATACTGAGTAGTAGGTTCTGACAACACAATAGTTAGGTTGCATACAGAGCAGTAAGTTCTGACAACACAAAAGTTAGGTTGCATACTGAGCAGTAAGTTGTGACTACACAATAGTTAGGTTGCATACTGAACAGTAAATTCTGACAACACAATAGTTAGGTTGCATACAGAGCAGTAGGTTCTGACAACACAATAGTTAGGTTGCAGACTGAGCAGTAAGTTCTGACAACACAATAGTTAGGTTGCATACAGAGCAGTAGGTTCTGACAACACAATAGTTAGGTTGCAGACTGAGCAGTAAGTTCTGACAACACAATAGTTAGGTTGCAGACTGAGCAGTAAGTTCTGACAACACAATAGTTAGGTTGCATACTGAGCAGTAAATTCTGACAACACAATAGTTAGGTTGCATACTGAGTAGTAGGTTCTGACAACACAATAGTTAGGTTGCATACTGAGCAGTAGGTTCTGACAACACAATAGTTAGGTTGCAGACTGAGCAGTAAGTTCTGACAACACAATAGTTAGGTTGCATACAGAGCAGTAGGTTCTGACAACACAATAGTTAGGTTGCATACTGAGTAGTAGGTTCTGGCAACACAATAGTTAGGTTGCATACTGAGCAGTAAGTTCTGACAACACAATAGTTAGGTTGCATACTGAGCAGTAAGTTCTGACAACACAATAGTTAGGTTACATACTGAGTAGTAGGTTCTGACAACACAATAGTTAGGTTACATACTGAGCAGTAAGTTCTGACAACACAATAGTTAGGTTGCATACAGAGCAGTAGGTTCTGACAACACAATAGTTAGGTTGCATACTGAGTAGTAGGTTCTGGCAACACAATAGTTAGGTTGCATACTGAGTAGTAGGTTCTGACAACACAATAGTTAGGTTGCATACTGAGCAGTAAGTTCTGACAACACAATAGTTAGGTTGCATACTGAGCAGTAAGTTCTGACAACACAATAGTTTGATTGCATACTGAACAGTAGGTATTGACAACACAATAGTTAGGTTGCATACTGAGCAGTAAGTTCTGACAACACAATAGTTAGGTTGCATACTGAGTAGTAGGTATTGACAACACAATAGTTAGGTTGCATACTGAGTAGTAGGTATTGACAACACAATAGTTAGGTTGCAAACCCAGCAGTAAGTTCTGACAACACAATAGTTAGGTTGCATACAGAGCAGTAGGTTCTGACAACACAATAGTTAGGTTGCAAACCCAGCAGTAAGTATTGACATCTAGTTTGCAATTAGATATCATGTCATCTAATTCTAAATGTCAGGTAAAGGTGAATCTAATTACAAGTGAAGTTCTATTAAAGTAGGATGGGGTTATCTGTAGTCATGGTAACTCATCCATTTTTAGATTTTACACATATATCTGATAGTTACAATGCTATCTCAGAGCAGTATTTTTGTTCTTATGTTTTCTATTTGATTATGACGGAAGTGTAGTCAAGGTATTGTTGAGAAAATATGTTTGATCAGCAGGGTGAAAGAAGGGGTGAGATTTATATGACACCATACCACTTGATTCTAGGGCTATAGTAATATCAAATCATTTGATCTTTTAAACAAAGACTGACCTATGTCGACCATTAGTTTAACCTTTGAACTTTACATCTGTCAACCACACCGCTCATTCTCAGTCTACTACACTTTGGTGTTTACTATTAAAATATTACATTATACCCCAAGTATCTAATATTACACTGTATCCAGCTGACACAAACAACAGGTAAATCATTTCTACCTGCCAGCAATATCTACAGCTGCCTCCCTTCTGAAGTGCAGCAGTTCATGATAAATGGCAATAAGTTGGTACTACTGTATATGGCAGCCTCAGCAACAACAGGAGATGATGCAATACATTCATTCTTTTCCAAGAAACCAAGGTTAGAATTGCCATGTTGGCATAGAAAGTAACTTTATAGTTCTAATCCATTAACAAGGTTAACAACATTAACAAGGTTGTACAGAATAAACAGGAAAAAGACAAACACAACTGCCATGTAGTTTCTCATTCTAATAGGTAGAACAGTTCATTGCATAGGATGGGTTTCCTGGACATTTTTTAATGTGTTATAGTTTACATCACTGAGTTTTTTAATAAGTTACGTCTGATGCCAGGTTTGAGTTCAATCAATTGTAAGTGATTGTAAGTATGTGTCAGTAAGTAGAATACTACATATACGTTTTGACACATGTATAAAAAATTATGCCCCAAAGCATAAAAACTCAGCTTGGTTCCCTTTATTTAATAAAATCATCACATACCAGTTCTCCAATTTCTTGATTGGTTTCAAGACACCAGCTTCTTGGAGCTGTTTTGTAAGATTTTTGTTTTCTGCTTGTGACCCATCACAGATGTACAGTTTGTCTGGTTTACACATTTCTACATTTTTCATAATAAAATCTTTGACGGAAGGCTGGAGACTGTCCAGGTTACCATGTATCACCGATATTGCTCTCACATGTGTTGTTAATATATATGGATGTCTGTAGACACGATTTGAATCAAGTGCAGTCTTAATCAGCCCATTGGACCGCCTGTAAAATCAAAATAAGAAAATCAAGCAGTTACTCACTCATAATGATAATTGTATGTCTGGATCTTTACTCTATCATTTCATACTGTTCAGTTTGACTAATATCACGTTGCTCTTAGAAAACTTAAAAGTTCACCTATATATTAACAACTTTACACCTAGTCATTATAGTTTATAATGTCTACTTACTGTTACATGCAATCAGTGTTGCAGCCAGCATTTTGAAAGAGAGGGACATAGTGTCCTGAGACTTTCATTTTTCTGGGTCATCATAAATTTTTTGGGACATTATAAAAAAAAGCGGCAATAGCGTTGTAGCACAGCTATACAGTTTTTAAAAATATTTACCCACATGTTTATCCATGCTAGATATTTGCTGAATGATTATGCAGTTGCCTATCCAACCCTGTTGGTATCTATGCAATATACACGATCATTTAGCTGTTGCTATAGGTGTGGTCATGTTGCTAAACATATTTGCACACAATTTTAGTGTGGGTCATCTGTGACCCGTCACTTCCAAAATTGTGGGTCAGGTCCAAAAAATATGTGTCAAATGACCAAAAAAAAAACCTCCGGCTGCAACACTGCATGCAATACACAAGTACTAGTATTTCACATTTGCATCTATGAATATACACCTTACAAAAGAACCCCCAGGTTAAAAAAAAAATTCTCCTGATAATTGGACATCATTGTATTTATCTGCTTATCCTTTAGCCAATGTACCATATGGTTGTGAATTAGATGTCATATGTTAATACTTAATCATATCAGCAGTGATAAATACTGGGTCAACATCAAATGTTTAATAAATGAATGAATGACTGAATGAATGAATGAAAAGTGGATGGATAGATAAATCATATAACTAAATTGCACTTTATGAGAAATGCCCCCAAAATGTCTCAATATAAACTTTTAATTTCTTTGAATTTAATACCATGCTATCCCTACATGTTTACAATGGATTTCCATTGCAAGGAGAATGCATCTTCTAGGTTTGTTGAACAAATCACTGGACAAGAGACATGCCAAAATCATTCTGTCCATGGACCAATAATTCACAACTGTGGTGTGATCTACATATAACTATTCTTTATAGTCTGACAACTTGAATGAAGGGAAGATATCAATGACACCTTAGTATAATTGTTGTGTCAAACAATAGACCTATGGAAACCAATTGTCCTTCAGATGCATGAACAACACACCCATAGATGTTCTAACATTTGTGCAAGCATAGGCAGTGGAGAAGAAATGGAGCAAGGCAGCTCTGTTTTTTGTGCAAATCCAGATCATGGATGTGTTGTAGACTTACAAGCGAGGTCGAAAGTTTAAGTAGATTGCCAGATATTTTGTAAATTATTTTGAAAGCAAGTCTTCTTATTGTAAAGCCTAAAGGGCTATACAATATAAATACACTGTATTTCTAACTTTTGAAACCAGTATACATTACTCTCTTGGTATTATTTTGTCTAAAGACATTCGAACTGCAAGTCACTGTGAATATCAGTAAACAAGGATTATATTGAATGAATTGTTTCTATTGTAAATGTAATGGATGGATGATTTCAGACAGGACATTAATGGTTTGTTTTTTGCTATAAATAGACAAAAAGGTCCCAACGTCTCCACAGAAATATACAAGATCTGATTCCTTGTCTAAATTACATATGTAAGAAGTAATTGCATATGAAGCAGAACAACTCTTACTTGACAAGTATTTGAACCGGTCTACGTGCAGACAAACAAATGAAGGTGACATTCACATGACCCTACCAAGCTGTCCTCACTGGATCGCCTTCACTGCTGAATTTTCTATCTCTATGTACAACGATGATTAGTTTCTTAACGATATATTTAATCCGTTACTATAACTTGGACGTTAATTTTGACTTGTGAAAACGTCTAAGCTTGTGCAGAGCAAAAAATACAGTTCGATATCATCATTTCATAGCATACGACACTGCTTTATGTCAGAAATACACTGATACATTTCTACCGGGGCAGTGGCAAATACTTACCTCAAAAAATTCGCACATAGAGACGACATTTTGGTTGTAGACTTCTATAAGTGCGGTGAATTTTCAAAAATAGTAAAACCCCGACAAATTTCGCAGTTCCAACCCGGCCTCCACGATAGCCTTCTTCGAAGACAGCAGACGTGACTCGGAAAGTTCCCAGGGCTTCAACGTCGACAAAGGTCAGGGCAGAACACATCATCGTCATTTTATCCTTCCGCTAGAAGAACTATATTTAGCGTAGCATCAACATTTTTTTCAGCTTTATTTTAATCATAATTCCACAAATTTAACAATTAAAAACTATCACTGGTAAAATATATATCACTAATGAAAATCGCCCCATAGAAATGGCAGTAATTCTTGAATAGATTACAGCGCCTTACTACATGTATTTTTGTGTGCAGAGGCAAAGCGGAGGTGTGTCAGATGAGGGACACTGATTGGCTAACAATACGAAAATATGTTCCGATATTGAAAACCGGGGTCATTAGAGGTCACAGGCCCGGTCACAAGTACATAGAAGCTAGTAAGCGACACGTCGTAGAGCTAGTCCCTGGGTCTATGGTTTTGTGTGTCCATGCATGACAAAAGCTATACCACAGTAGCACAACAAAAGACAGTCTAAGGCTAAGGGCAAAGATTACAGCAAGAAGAACATCCCGATACGAGTTTCTTTGTTACATCTAGTTTATTCCGATCACCAGCTTGACTACTCGTTGGCAGGTACAGACAATCAAATGGAAGGGGTTAACTAAAGGGGCTATAAACAACAATTTGAAAGGCATATGGTCTGTCTTTATGGAACCACATACTGCGTCCTGCACTTGAATATGCAGGTGAATTACTCATATTAAATGACTTAGTCAAACTGATATGGACTGTTTTGAAAAAATGCAACATACAGTGGGAAAATTTATATTAAAAGCATGTAGATATACTGCAAATGAAGCAGTTCTGGGTGACCTTGGCTGGAACACAATGTCAAGTAGATTTAATTTGTTGAGATTAAAGTACTTTAAAAGACTTTGTAATTTAGATGAATCACGATGGACTAAATGTGTCTTTAACCATCTCAATTCCATTAGTGAAGAATCTGAAAGAAATATGACAAAACTGTCCTGGAATTGGCCAAAAACTGTAAATAATGTATTAATACACCTTAATATTGATAAAGACCAAATTCAAACTCTTTCAGACAATAGAATCAAACATATCATATTTAAAAATGATGAGCTCAAATGGAAAGAAAACATGACATAAAAATCTAGCCTTACCCATTACTGTAAATTTAAAACAACTTTAGAACAAGAAGTGTTTCTTAAATCTTTCACTAATTTTAAAGGGTCGCAATTGAAATTTAAGGTGAGATCATATTCTCCCGGTCTTGCATATGAAAAGAGAAAATGGGAAAATTATAATGATGATTGTACATGTCCTTATTATGGAAAAGCTGATAAGACACTTGAACACTTTCTTTTTACATGTGAAAGCCATTCTACACATGGACAGATCTTAATGAAAGGAACAGAAGAATTATTACTCAACAATAAAGAGTTGAACTTATATCAAGATTTTAAACAAGGGAAAGAACTACTCTGTTTATTTATAGGAGATAATATGAAAGACTACAATGAGTCTATATGTAAACAAATAGATAAACTTGTCAAACAATACCTTATTGAAGCAATTGAAAACAGAAAAGATTTTGTTAAATCTAATAGAATAGTTTAGCCATTACATTTTCTGACAATATTCTTACCTCACTTTGGTTTATTTTGTTTTTATTCCTGTCTATCTGTTTTTTACTCGTCTTTTTAGTAGTGTATGTATTTTAATTTTTTTCTTAGTGATGCTCCTAACATTTTTAGTGAGCCCTAGGCCCCCTGATACAAAAGGAATGCAATAAATATCTACCTATGCAAATGTAACCTTGACTTGTCTTTGTATACTTGTATATTTACAATAATAAAACTATCAGTCAAGTAAACTTGGAATGCAACATCTGTATCAGTATCTTTGAGATTGTGCAGCTTATTAGAAAGAAATTTGAACTTCATAAATTTTGAGGGAAACAATAGAATCAATAATACCAATGCATTACAATATACAATCTCAGTAAAAAGTAAAACAGTAGACTGTAATGATATGATTTATATGATGCATAAAATCACAATTCACCATATACCAACATTATCATTCCTAATTTTCATTAATGTTAATTTTATGCAGCTTCATTATGAATTTCTGTTTCGATAATATCATTTACAGGAGTCACTCAGGGTGATGTTTACAGGAACAGACAATGGTGACATTAGTTTTGGAATAACACAAATGTTTTGTACTAGGACCATCCTTGAATAGGTAATTAAATCCATAAATCACTGTGGGTGCATTATACTTCAACTCCATTTAAGTCAATCTGAACATGTGTGTTGTACCCAAATAGTATCAGTAGCTAAACTAGGAACTAGGAACTATTGTAGGGGGAGGAGAGGACACAAACTCCAGAGGGGCACTGTTACTGTCGGGCACTAAAACCTGTTTACATTAGTCACCTTGTCTGTATCATTTATGGGAACAGACACTGTTGATGGTACTATTTTATAAATATTCATTAATACCAACAATGTGAATGTGTACTCTGTTCATCCTAGAACAGACTAATCAATCCATGTGGACATCTATGATCTGAACATGTGTGTGTTGTCATATTCAAATTGTATCAGTAACAATTGTTTACATTGGATAAACATGGTTTTGCATACAATACATGGATCACACAGCTGTCACAAGTTTACACCAGACCACATCTATTCTGTTTACATGACCATTAATTGTACTGGTAGTTGGTATCAAACCCTACCACTGATGACAAACCATAGACCAAATATAGACCCTTTTGTGTAGGGTCTATGGACAGACATACCATACTCACATTAAAACCAAGCAACTGTGGTGGCTTGTTAGTGCCATTGGGTGATTTTGAATTTCTGATGTCTTCAATTTGTTTCTTTTTTATTTTTTATTTTACACATTTTCAGTTTAGGAAATTGAAAATCAACTGAAGAGTTCACAAGTGAAACTGTCCGAAATTCAAAAATCACCTAATGGCACTAACAAGCCAACGTAAACCAACAGTTGATGGCATATACATTGCATACATTTCTAGCTCTAGTGGCCTATATTCATACTTGATATTCATTGATCACTATCATACTTCAGTTCAAAGTCCATTTTCTATACACCACACAACTCATTGGTTTACAATACATGTATATCTTTTATTCAACTTGTAGAATGAATTATCCTCACATTGTATACAAGATTTGACAAATTTCATTGCAAACTAACTTGCCACATACAACTACTTTGGATCTGATCCAGTGTTCTCATTTCTATTATACTTTCAGTGAATACTTTCCAATAATTGGATGAAAATAGTTGTTTCTATTTCTGTGTACACATTTGTTCTAATATTGAAATACATGTACATGTGCTACAAACACAGAATGTGACAGAATGCAACTCTTGTCACCTGAATATAGTGTTATAGGATCAAACCACTGATTATTGCATTGTATTTGGGGTAACAACTCAACAACTACCATCATGGCACAGTATATCATTACTATGAGAAGCCTTTTTTTTTGTGTATCAGAACCTTTTGTACAAACTATATCAAATTATTCTTCTATCTTATTATTTACTTTATTAATGAAGATTAGTTTGGATTTTTTATTTTGCTGACCAAAAAAGGAAAAGTTGTTATTTTCCATCTAGGAGACAATATTTCAATTCAGGTACAAAGAATTGTGGTATAACATAACAAAACAATTTTACAGTGAATGTGTGCAATACAGACAGTTGGTATGAATTATTACCATTCAAAAATAGAAGTAAGATATGATATGTTATGTCAACCTATCAGCCAGCACTCTGTCAGACAAGAACTGGTTAGGGCTGAATGACATCAGATATCTTAGCCTAGATAACAACATGTAAAGTAACAAAACAATACTGTATTTTTTTGCCATAATGACATCTGACGAGTTCTGTGTCTACATAGCATTCATTGTTTTTAAGTTTGTATTGATCAGTATTTGATGAGTTCGGTGTTTAATATAACATGCATGTTTTGTCCAATCAAAACAAAATAAGCAAGTCAATAATATACTTGAATTTATTTTATTCAAAATGAATCAATGTTTAATCACTAAGTTGTGAAAATTAAAACTGAGGTATAACATGACTTTTTTGTTTCATATTCTATGTTTATACGTACACCATTTCTGAAAGTTGCCAAGTTTTGAATTCTTTACATTGAGTCACGAGAACCATCCAATCTTTTATGTTTTGTCCAATAACAAGAAGTGTTTTTTCATCATGATGGCATTTAACAAAAAGAAAATTCTTTAAACCGTGTACAGAACACTATCAGTCTAAAATTCACTTTTCAAAAGAATTAATGATTTCATTTTCAAGTCAATAGTGTGAACATTTTTAAAAAAAAAAGGAAAGCTGACAAATGTGCACTCTGTGGACTCAAATGACAACACAAAACTTGATAACTTGAATGGATACTCTACAACATAGTGAGGTCAAAGGTTATCAACATTATATTACTGACTTAGTCTTATATATATACTGTATAAGTTGTCCATCTGGTACATATGCCATTTATATTTTAGCATACTTTGACCACCTGGAGGATATAGGCAGTATTCAAAAGTCTTAGTTTTTTTTAGGGTTTAGCTAAAAATAAACATACAAGTTCTTTATACATGGAAACATCTTCACAACTAATGCTTTCCACACAATGCAACACACAAATGTGGATAGCATATTTTGAGTTGGTGTATATTCAAATAGGACAAAAGACAAATTTCAGATCAACAGAGTCGATGGTCACATATCTTGAGTGCAAGTAACCATTCAACTGTTCTTATTATCACCATTTGTCAAACTGTCTTGATTTACAGCTGCACTTATTGTTCACAAGAACAGAAAAAAATGTAACCCACTGGATATGGTATGGCTATGTTGTCGGAATTTTGTTTTGCAAATCAAAGAAGAATATTCAAGGATCAGTGGTTGTGTGATTCAGCATGTAGAATGGCTTGAACTTATTTGAATTCTGCTAGTCATAACTCTACACTCAAAAGGTTAGGTAAAAATAACATTACAACATCAAGGCAGTGAATATACCCATCAATGACTTCAGTTCGTTTTACACATACATAGTTATAGTATGCCAAGTGTAGTTTACAAAATTTGACAAAAATGTGTTTTTTCTTACATCACACAGGATTAGGAATATTTCTCATATGTGCAAGAATCACTGCATTTGCAATTTACACAATTGTGTATTGTCAGACTAACAAATATTTCATTACAGCATTACATTAATAAATCGCCAGATGTTACTGTCCACTGTGTTAGAATGACGTATACCTTTCCTTGTGTAGTTAGGGGTGCCTAGGTTGCCAAGGTTACAAACATTATTGTCAGTAGTGTAGCTTATTTCGTTATTCAGATACTGTTAATTGTATTGCAAATTTGGAAATACCTCAGCAGTGGAAATCTACAATGGTGCACATATTAGCACAGGAAATCACTACATGTAAGTGGGTGAACCTTTGTTTTTAAAACTCAAGAACAAGTCACCAAACACATCTGTTTCATACTGTATGAGTGAATAAAACGTTGCATGCACTTCAGTACAATATTCAAGGGAATCCTGGGTGGACACCATCTTCCTGCCCCATTGCACCATTGTTAAGATTTTCAAAGCTTTCAAGTGGAGGATTTAGAGGAATGTCTCGGCCGTTTCTTAAGTTTTTCTTCAGATGGCCTAAAAATGAAACCAGACAGAATAGAAAACTCATCAGGCTCTATAACTTTAGCTGTAGTAACTATGATTCACACAACATCACTATAATAGTGTACAGTTGATGTCACCTTGCTCTACGAATTCTGAGATGGACCATGAAGGATTTTACCACTGTTGATATATGATGTGGGAGGTTGTAAGGGTTGAACCGGTGTCCACGAGGAGACATCAAAGAAGTTCTACAGATAAAGCATTCTCATTCACTTTTTAACATCAAAATTATCTACAAAACTGGACAGACTTGTGAGGCAAAATATCCAAACCACTACATCTCCAAGCACTACAAGTTTATTTTATATTGAATGCTTAGAAATGTACCCAGGAATATGCCACAAGACTGAGTGCTGGGAAGTACACCAGAAATGTACCCAGACTGCATGCTGGGAAGTACTCCATATTATACCCAGACTGCATGCTGGGAAGTACATAAGACTATACCACTGAGTAAGGAAATAGCGCCCTCCCATTAGAAATAAGGGAAAGTGATCACACAAAGTGATGCTGATTGAGCAATCTGATACTATAAGAATTATCATATGTATGTAATTTTATATATTCATAATATCTCATTTAAAAAGTGAGAACTTGCTGATCAAAGCATTGCATAACAGCTCAAAAACTGAGTAAATCACAATTTAAAAAAACCTAGCAACAAAAAAATTCAAACTCACTAAAATGCCTATTGCCAGCACCATTCACTAAGTTGGTCAATCATTTCACATACAATTGACTAGTTTTAATTCTTAACTTTAACGTACTCAGCTAACCATGTACATTTTTATGTCTCAAAATTCTTTTTTCTCATATTTAAGACTGCCTTTAATGGCATATTTTACACTATGCTATCACTATTCCATACATACCAGGTCTGAGTTAGACCACATTATCACATACATCCTACAAAAATACTAAAAATACATCTGTGCAAAACATTCAAAAAACAAAACAACTATCAACTACATGTACATTTTTCTCAAACATAGTATTATTCACATAAAACAAACAATAAAAAACCCACAAAAACATAAAAACTGCATCATACTGGGTTAAAATACAAGATTTTTAGCCGCCATATTTCGATTTTTAGTTTAATAAGCTTTACACTGACTGTGAAAAAAATCAAACATATTTCACACATCAGAACACAACATTACAGAAAGATAAGGTGCACTACATAACAGAAGAGAAAAGTGAATGACAAGATAACATTACATATCTACTAGTATACATCAGCAAGCAGTGTCCATAGTGGCTACAAGATTACCATTGCTGGTTTGTCAAGACATTCAAATTCAATATTCTAACAATATCTGTGGACATATTCACTTTTATAACTGAAGTCCATGGTTACTTAGGACCTTCAAATTTATTTTTCTTCAAATTTTGAAAAAGAAGAACATGCATGAAAACATGAAAATCAATCTCAGGTTGCGCAGTCATCAAAGAATTGCCCTACTCTGCGTCATCTCAAAAATGTTCTTCAGTACAATGCGGCAGCCATATTGAATAAAACATGAGTTTAAGTGACAAAATGTTTTGTCTCCATAGCAACTCTGAAATCTTTCATGATTCAAGTTTAATATTCATTTGTATAGAGTACAGCAATAGCTCTTATTTTTGAAGAGCTCCCTGTGATGAAACATTGACAGAGTGCCACAAAACTGTTGGTTCTGTACATGAACCTATGACATACAGCATCACTGTCTTGATGACAAACAAAAAATGTGCCTCTGGCTTGATAACAATCTATGAGTACTGTGAGAATTAACCAAATGTTGGTACTCTTACAGGTAAGAAATATAGACACTGAATTTAAACACAAAGATTTTAAATAAAAAACACTTCTGTTTTTTTTGAGATTCTTAGAACTACTGAGTAGAGGAAGGAAAACTTCTGCCTTTCTAAAACTGATAAAATACTAGTGAACGACAAAGGCACAAATAACTAGTAACATACTTATTATTTACTCTGTACTACTTAGCAAATTTATGATTTATGAGATGAAGATTTATCGCTATGGTAGCAATAGTCATGGAGATAAATATTGTAAATTGTAAGTTCCTTGTGTTGTCATCAGTAGTAATTCTACCAACACACCTGACATTCATTGAACTAGACTGATGATGTACATGTAGATATTAAATTTCTATTTTTTTACTTTGTTTACATGTATAATATTTCATTCTGGCTCTACAGCATCACATGTCATGAATTAGATAACACACAAAATAGCATGTTGTAGACAAAAACTGACAAAAAGAACTAGAATCTAGATAATATAGTCTAGTCTGCACAAGAATAATATTACTTCAAAAATAGATGACGAGCATATCAGCAAGAAATACATTACATTTATATTTCACTCTGTTAGCATGAAATACATAATTTGTATTTCACTTAATTTGACTTCATCATCTTCAGGATATATGTTTCTGTCATTCACTTTTGAAACCTAAGACATATTTACAGATAATATTTGTCAGTATTGTAGCCTACAATGAAGATATTATTTGCTGGATGAACAGCTAGTTTTACTACAACAAAAACTGGAGTCATTTATACTGATTCATAAATGACATTTTGCCAATTCGAACAAAAGTCAACAGTATTGATTCTAGAAGGTACCCTGGGATGATAAAAGCTCCTGGATATATGTTCCAACAAATGTCTAATATATTTTACTGATAGAAACTGCAAACAAGTGGTCTATCCATGACTCAGACTTATACAGACAATCATGACAATATCAACTTTAAATGGCAAGAATTCCTAGAAAAAGCCAAGTGAGATCCAACTCTGTTCTAGAGGCATTTCCATACTCATTTCCTGAAGAACATAATATGAGACACTTTGTGCAAATACTATGAAAGGTGATATAACACAGATTTTGTTTTGTCTAGTGTTTCTAAGACCACATAGTAATGGTCTAAGCCTCTAACTAGTTTAGATACTTCTATGAAATAGATAGTGATTAATGCAGTATAATTTGTTCAGTAAACTGACATGCTATACACGTAATGCCATTCTTGCTGTGTACCATATCTTTCTGTTATGTTAATCTAATGATGCCAATGGCATTGTAGCCACTCATTGTCACCTGACATGGTTTTTTGATTCATTCCTGCTATGTACAAAGCTTTCTGTAATATTTATCTGTGCACAGCCAACAAGGTAACATCTATTATTATGTTGTGAAATAAAAATTTTCAAGCGTGTCCCTAAAAGTCAGAAATGCTGAGTAAAACATTTTAACACAACACATGCAGGCAACTAAAGCTATGGTGACAGCCAAAACATGCTATGGCAACACACAACACATTGCCATAGTAACAGGCAAAACAAAGCCATAGTAACAAACAAAACAAAGAAGTGGTAACACACAACACATTGTCATGGTAACAGGCAGAACAAACCCATGACAAACAGAGCTATGGTAGACATGGTAGAAAAATTTAATAGTGAACTTGACACATAATGTAAGTTTTACTTTTAGATTTTTGCAAGGGATCACTAACAACATACAAAAGAAAAGACAGAAACTAGTGTGTAGACATTTGAGGGCGTGACTTTTGTTTATAGATGAAAACTTTTAGTTTTGTTGAAGTCAATAACAGAGGAAATATGAACGGCCTATTCATTGTTATGAGAAAGCACTACAACAACAAAAATCAGAAATGGCGAGATCTCGAGATTACAAATACACTTATTACTGTATATAATTTGTAATTCTTGTAGTATTTTAGGTTTATAAAATAGAATTTTTAAAAATAGTACTTGTAAAGAAAAACTAGTCCTACAACCACAGTTACACCTATACCAACATACTGTAATAGGGACCTTTGCTTTTTCCATGATTCACTCTGTTTTTGTTTTTTCCTCATTTTGGCCAACTTTTCTTCCATGCTATGTTTTCTTTCGATACGTTTCCTCTTCCTCACTTCTTGATCTTTCCTGATGGTACAAAAAAGAAATAAAAAAAATGAAGTCAAAATGAATATACAATGGCAGAATTGTTGTATCAATGATCTGAAGTACTTGTTATCTGAAATATAAATGTTACAAACCTAGGCATGTCTATCCATGTGCTACTACACATTTCTTACATGAGAGAATAAGCCGACCTTCTTGTTTTCTTTTGACCTCAAGCATGAGATTACTGGCACAATGCTATTATGAGTTTAATACAGCCCATGAAAAAAACACCAGTGCATTTGATTGCTCATGGTATAAGCAGGAATGAGACAAAGACATACAAATTACAATGTAATTAGGGTCAGAAACTTATCAAAGCATAAACACCACATGAGCCAGGATGTCATAACCCTGTTTACAGATAGAATGCTACATAGTATAACAATTGAGTACAACTGTTAATGTTACATTGTAACGAATATTTAACTGCTTTTAGGATTAATGTTGTAATAATCTACTCAGTAGTTCATGATATTTGATGACCAATATATTACATGTTGTTATCATTTTAGTCAACATTTCACTATGTTCACTTCTCTCCTAACTCTGATGTAAATCCACCAAGTATGGACTTAGAAATTCTATGATGTTCTATTTCTGATTCAGTTTGGAATGAATTCTACTGTTTTAACCACATTTGCTTACCAAGAATATATATCATAGCCTGTTTACATCAGAACAGACAAACAAAGACAAATCTACTCCTACACAATGACATCAATACACTCTCTATTTTTAGCCTGTAGCACATATTTTTGGATTCATGTCATCAATACCATTCTCTTACTTGTTGATCTAATTTTTTTATTTTCTCACAAGTCGTTCTTCCTACATGTCTTCAAAATCAAGTCTGTATCTATATTATATAATAATTCTTACGTCAATGCACACTTCCTGAATCTTATAGACTGGCTACTATATTACAATATCTAATAACTATATAATCTGAAAAAAACATGTTGACGTTTCTTGTAATGTCTCATCTTTAAAGTGTTACAAGCTGAGTTTATCGGCTTTTCACTTGTGTGAAAATATTTAAATAATAAATAAAACCACATTCCAGTATAATGTTAATGTCAATGCATGTCTTCTATTACATTACAATAAGGAACTTGCAAACCCTCCATGTTGAATGTTGCATCATGGGAAATATGATAATAAATAGTAATCAATTAGTATTGTAAACAATATTGATCCATTGTTTGTAACCACAAATAATCAATTCATAGTCACCCTGACAATTTGGAAGGTTTATTTTATCGGTAGCTCCAGATTAGGTATTACGATACACCACAGATAATCCCATAGTCCTTTGCGTCTGAGCATGCTCAGTCTCGATTGCAAGTTCCCTAGTGTCTTTTGGCATTACTAAAACAGTTGATTACATACTAGGGATTTCCTGGACATTGTTTGATACGTATGATAAATTTGCATCATTGGATCGTTTCTGAGTTATATCTTAATACCAGGTTTGAGTTCAGTCAATCACAAGTAGTGGTTAAGTGTGCTTCAGTAAGTAAAAGACTGTGAGTACGTTTTAAATATGTAGTAAATACTAACCCAAAAATGAATAAACTGAGTTTGAGCCCCTTTAAATTAAATTCTTGTGTTAGAAGTACAACACATACGATTATATATCACAGAAAAATGGCAGTGAATGAATACATGCACAAGGAACTAGTAAGTGGTTGCCTGTATTAATCCCCCTATGTATCAAGGTACTACGTGGAAGTGTCTGGGAAGGGAGACAAAATAAACTCTTGACACAATGAATATCATTTAGTTTGACTTACCTTCTGTCAGTCTCATTTTCCTCATCTTTAGGTAGAACGATTTCATCCTCAACTGTCTTTGTTGTTACTGTGTCTGGATTATTACTGGCTTCGGTGCTATTCTTTTCTGGTGAGAATTCTTGGCTCTTTGATTTCTTTGGAGGCAATGGTGGCGGTGAATCACTTTGTGTTTCTGACAATTTCAAATCAACATCACCAACATCCTATGAACAACAATTATACAATTTTAAACATCAACAGTTCTATCATTTCTTATTTAAAGTTAAACAAAATACTTAATTTGGATGAATTATGTAATTTCTTTGAACTCTACGTCTTGATTGAAGCAGAAAGGACAAATAGAAATAAATTATTTAGTCAAGTTATTCATGTTTGTATGCTTACCACGTTTGCTATGGTATGTTGTTATACAATAAAGATTGTATTGTAAAGTGATATCAAAAGTCATGCTATAAAATTAATATCAAGTGTTGGTACCTGTTAAACAATTTGATTTGAATGTTCATAATATCAGAATTCTTGTTTATTATGCAACAGTGTGTAGAAGTTAATGGTGTTAATTAATTACTCATGTTGAGTCCAAAGACATGGATACATGACCCTCAAAGTAGCAATACCCTCCCTCAATAACCAGTTCTGATATCGTCAGGTGTAAGGCTTGAGTCCGATTTGAGACACTGAAGGTAAGTTGTCTATCTTCTTCTGTTCATGGACTGGTGACCAAAGTACTAACTTAACGATTAAAGTTTAGGTTAACTATAACTACAGGTTTAATCAGTTAATATTGTAGTAACATGAAATCTTTACTGAAACATACCGTATCAGTTGGCAGATCCAGCTTTCCCTTTTCTAGGATTGTCTTAGCACCCTCAATTATGGCAAGGAATGAAAACCTGAGTTGGTCAGGAGTTTGAATAAGACCCATTCTATATCTTCTCATTTCAAGTAAGATAGATTTAATGTCTATGCTATCCATATCTTGATTTCTTTCCACCTGTAAACAAACAACATAACAATCTTGTCAACATAGGTTTGGTGGGTGTACATATTAGATTTGGTTGGTGTACATATTAGGTTTGGTGGGTGTACATAGTAGGTTTGGTGGGTGTACATATTAGGTTTGGTGGGTGTACATATTAGATTTGGTTGGTGCACATATTAGGTTTGGTGGGTGTACATATTAGGTTTGGTGGGTGTACATAGTAGGTTTGGTGGGTGTACATATTAGGTTTGGTGGGTGTACATAGTAGGTTTGGTGGGTGTACATATTAGGTTTGGTGGGTGTACATAGTAGGTTTGGTGGGTGTACATAGTAGGTTTGGTGGGTGTACATATTAGATTTGGTGGGTGTACATATTAGGTTTGGTGGGTGCACATATTAGGTTTGGTGGGTGTACATATTAGGTTTGGTGGGTGTACATATTAGGTTTGGTGGGTGTACATAGTAGGTTTGGTGGGTGTACATATTAGGTTTGGTGGGTGCACATATTAGGTTTGGTGGGTGTACATATTAGGTTTGGTGGGTGCACATATTAGGTTTGGTGGGTGTACATATTAGGTTTGGTGGGTGTACATAGTAGGTTTGGTGGGTGTACATAGTAGGTTTGGTGGGTGCACATATTAGGTTTGGTGGGTGTACATATTAGATTTGGTTGGTGCACATATTAGGTTTGGTGGGTGTACATATTAGGTTTGGTGGGTGCACATATTAGGTTTGGTGGGTGTACATATTAGATTTGGTTGGTGTACATATTAGGTTTGGTGGGTGTACATATTAGGTTTGGTGGGTGCACATATTAGGTTTGGTGGGTGCACATATTAGGTTTGGTGGGTGTACATATTAGGTTTGGTGGGTGTACATATTAGGTTTGGTGGGTGTACATATTAGGTTTGGTGGGTGTAGATATTAGGTTTGGTGGGTGTACATATTAGGTTTGGTGGGTGCACATATTAGGTTTGGTGGGTGCACATATTAGGTTTGGTGGGTGTACATAATTTGCATAATGACAGATAATTATCAACATTTTATTTCTTTTTTTGACTTGTTTTGGATATACCAATTGTAAATATTTGTAAAATTTCTTTTTTCAAGTCATGTATTTGGTACATGTCACTGTATTAATGTTGTGTCTGTGTCAATTGTATGAGATGACTGTTATAGGGTGTACACCTGTTGTAATCTCTTTGGTAAATAAATAATTTAAGTAAATAAAACACCAGACACATATTCGCCAAACAAAATATAGTAGATCAACATATACTTACCAGAACCAGACACGTATCAGCCAAACAAAACATGCCAGATCTACCGATACCAGCACTACAGTGAATCACAGGAGGACCAACATCTCCACCATCCAATGATCCCGATGTTCTGATGGCTGCCAAAAAATTCAGAAATGCAGAAGGAGACTGAGGAAGTCCAAAGTCCGGCCATGTAGTATAGTGGAAGTGAAAAACATCACGAGTGTTACCCGACTGTAAAGAAAAGACACTGTCTTTAGTGTAAATCATCTATGATGGAAATCTGACGTAGAATATGATCTATGGTGGCTATTTGTAGCCTGGAAATACACATAAAGCTTTGGCCATTACTTCAGACAGCTTTCAGATGAAGCTTATATTGCCCATGGGCAGTGTAGCTTACTTGCATACATGTAGCTTCTATTTGTAACGTTTTAACAGTGTAACTTACTTGCATATCTTCTATTTGTAATGTTCTGACAGTGTAGTAAGACTTCACATCTTCATCTAATAGTGCTACACGAATCTGTTCCTCTTCAAATGTCAGAATACCATCGTCTGTGTTGTCATCACCCAATGGCCAATATTGAGCACACTTTATCTGAATTGACACAAATAATCGCATGTTATGACTGAATTTAATGGCAAGTGAGTGTCAGTCTGGAATACTCTGGGTATTTACATAAGTACATGTATATTTTGTGAGTAAAGTGTGGCAGAAAACACTCTAGGAAAGAATGCAAATACCCTGAGTTTGCCATACTGGCATTCGTGCATTATTATGAGGTTATTATAACATGTTTATCCAAAACAGCAAATTTTGTGAAATGTAAGTCTTTTCAAGAGATTTCATGTACATTCAACATTCTCATACTCATTCACCAACAGATACGTAATAATGTTTTTGACATTGTACCACACTACCAATAGCAGATGTGTGCACTGGTGCAAGTTATCACTGGTACACATGTATTGTAATAATGTTCAGTCTGTCTCCACACTGAACAGAATAATAGCTGCATTTCATGTCAACCTAATCATTTTCAACATCATTAATATTACAAATATACATCAAAATTGGATCAGCTTATGACAAGTTATGGAGATTCTTACTAAAAATAGGACCTTAAGAGGAAGCTAGTACTGTCAATAAGATGGACTGATGTAGAGTAGGGAATACTCAAATATGAAGTGTGTTTGTGTGTGTCTAGAGTGGAAGAAATTGCAAATATAGATTTGGACCCAAGCTAGCACTGTCAGTAGGATGGCCTTGTCTAGAGTACGGAATACTCAAATATGAAGTGTGTGTATGTCTAGAGTGGAAGAAATAATATTGCAAACATAGATTTGGACCCAAGCTAGCACTGTCAGTAGGATGGCCTTGTCTAGAGTAGGGAATACTCAAATACGAAGTGTGTGTGTCTAGAGTGGAAGAAATTACAAATATAGATTCAGTGCTACAAAAATAGGAGATGATACAACCAAGTGGTTTGAAAAGCTATCTAGTAGTAGCTAGTCCAACACACAGTAACAATGATCTATGAATACATCTCTGATGTAGACCGGGGCATAAACTGTCATTAAACAATGTGTTTTTACTTTTATAAATATCAATACACACAGTGTCACAATGGATTGTAAATTTCTAGTAACATCTTCCACAGTACATGATCTATGGTGGTTAGATTATAAAACAGTATCAAATAATTTACTTTTTAAAATATATACTGGTATTTCTGAAACTAAATTCCATACTCTTTCTAGACACATAAACAGTGTCACTAAGCAATGTGTTTTTAATTTCACAACTATCCCTACACTGTCATAATAGATTGTATATGTATATTTCTAGTAACTAACACCAAGACAAGTCTCTTGGTGTAGACAGCTTCTTGAGATAGTAACACCAAGACAAGTCTCTTGGTGTAGAGAGATTCTTGAGATAGTAACACCAAGACAAGTCTCTTGGTGTAGAGAGATTCTTGAGATAGTAACACCAAGACAAGTCTCTGGGTGTAGAGAGATTCTTGAGATAGTAACACCAAGACAAGTCTCTTGGTGTAGACAGCTTCTTGAGATAGTAACACCAAGACAAGTCTCTTGGTGTAGAGAGCTTCTTGAGATAGTAACACCAAGACAAATCTCTGGGTGTAGAGAGCTTATGTAACACCAAGACAAATCTCTTGGTCTAAAGGTTTTCTTGAGATAGTAACACCAAGACAAGTCTTTGGGTGTAGAGAGATTCTTGAAATAGTGAACACCAAGACAAGTCTCTGGGTGTAGAGAGCTTCTTAAGATAGTAACACCAAGACAAGTCTTTGGGTTTAGAGAGATTCTTGAGATTGTAACACCAAGACAAATCTCTTGGTGTAAAGGTTTTCTTGAGATAGTAACACCAAGACAAGTCTTTGGGTGTAGAGAGATTCTTGAAATAGTGAACACCAAGACAAGTCTCGGGGTGTAGAGAGATTCTTGAGATAGTAACACCAAGACAAGTCTTTGGGTGTAGAGAGATTCTTGAAATAGTGAACACCAAGACAAGTTTCTGGGTGTAGAGAGCTTCTTAAGATAGTAACACCAAGACAAGTCTTTGGGTGTAGAGAGATTCTTGAGATTGTAACACCAAGACAAATCTCTTGGTGTAAAGGTTTTCTTGAGATAGTAACACCAAGACAAGTCTTTGGGTGTAGACAGCTTCTTGAGATAGTAACACCAGGACAAGTCTCTTAGTGTAGACAGCTTCTTGAGATAGTAACACCAGGACAAGTCTCTTAGTGTGGAGAGCTTCTTGAGATAGTAACACCAAGACAAGTCTCTTGGTGTAGACAGCTTCTTGAGATAGTAACACCAGGACAAGTCTCTTAGTGTGGAGAGCTTCTTGAGATAGTAACACCAAGACAAGTCTCTTGGTGTAGACAGCTTCTTGAGATAGTAACACCAGGACAAGTCTCTTAGTGTGGAGAGCTTCTTGAGATAGTAACACCAAGACAAGTCTCTTGGTGTAGACAGCTTCTTGAGATAGTAACACCAGGACAAGTCTCTTAGTGTGGAGAGCTTCTTGAGATAGTAACACCAAGACAAGTCTCTTGGTGTAGACAGCTTCTTGAGATAGTAACACCAGGACAAGTCTCTTAGTGTGGAGAGCTTCTTGAGATAGTAACACCAAGACAAGTCTCTTGGTGTAGACAGCTTCTTGAGATAGTAACACCAGGACAAGTCTCTTAGTGTGGAGAGCTTCTTGAGATAGTAACACCAAGACAAGTCTCTTGGTGTAGACAGCTTCTTGAGATAGTAACACCAGGACAAGTCTCTGGGTGTAGAGAGGTTCTTGAGATAATAACACCTTGACAAAACTAGTCTTGGTATAGAGATCTTCTTGAAATAGTGAACACCAAGACAAGTTTCTTGGTGTAGAGAGCTTCTTGAGGTAGTAACACCAAGACAAGTTTCTTGGTGTAGAGAGATTCTTGAGATAGTAACACCAAGACAAGTCTTTGGGTGTAGAGAGCTTCTTGAGATAGTAACACCAAGACAAGTCTCTTGGCTAACATCATGATAATAGTGGTATTTTAGCCTTATTATCAATAGTAATGACACCTCTAACATATTTACAACCCCCTTCTACTGTTAGCCAGGAATATTTTGCTTATAAAATGAAACCATTGTTTTTGTGTTAATTTAGTAATTATAATAATAATAATTTACAGTATGAAATCACTCTAGACAAAGGCAAGCAAGGAATACATAATTGCAAATTGGCATATAAATCATTAATGTATTCTATTGTGTGACTTAGATATGAATTTTAATGCAAGGGTGAACGTTCATGGACTATGAGATTGGAGTTACAAATGAATATTTCAATTCACAGAATCAAACATTTTGGAAGTGATTCCCAAATTTTCAATAATATCATGTCAGCATTGTCAAGTGTATACTGCTTTAATATATCATGTAAAACTTGAATGTTTGCATACACGTTGCCAATAAATTTTAATTCACAGAAAAAAATAGTTTTGTCATATGGACATAGTAAATTGATCACAGTACAACTGATCCTATACATTTCAAAATAGCAAAGAGTGGATAATTTCATTCATAAGGTAAATTGTACATGTATTTGATTTTCACTGAAAATAAAGTATCACTATCAGCTCATTTTGCTAACACTTCCGTACACAGAAATACACTACAAAGTGAAATGACAATATTATTTTTCTGTAGAGGACAGAAATTAGAAAAAGAAGGAAAATACAGGAAAACAAATTCCACAAAATATACAGTATTCCACACAACCTGCATACAAACCAACATTACCAGGTAGTTTATAAGATTACAATAACCTACTGTGGAAAGTACAATGTTTCAAACTATCACATTGTAGCTTATACATTTTTCATTCCATAACAGACAAGACATTAATCTAGACAATCTTGTAAGTAGTGCAAAGGGAACTAAATTTACAAAAATATATGATGAAATCATAGCCACTGTCTGTGATGAAATCTAGCTAATTTAGTGGTTACAAAAATATATGATGAAATCATGACCACTGTCTGTGATGAAATCTAGCTAATTTAGTGGTTATAAAAATATATGATGAAATCATAGCCACTGTATGTGATGAAATCTAGCTAATTTAGTGGTTATAAAAATATATGATGAAATCATAGCCACTGTCTATGATGAAATCTAGCTAATATAGTGGTTACAAAAATATATGATGAAATCATGACCACTGCCTGTGATGAAATCTAGCTAATTTA